>NW_006400150.1:403391-420592 GCF_000299155.1 Elephantulus edwardii
GGGAGAGGAGTCTTTATCATTTTGAAGAAAAAGAGTGATCAACAATAGGACACCAGGAATTGTCATTTTTACTAAGGTTAGCTGAGGCAGTGGAGGTTGGTGTGTGAGACTGTGTCAGGACATGGCAGACTTCAGAGCTGCTGTACTACGGGTCTCAAGTGACTGGACAGCACATAACAACAACTACAACAGCTAAGGTTAGCAAACAGTTTGTAAAATTGTAGAGGCATATAATCTTACGTTATCCTATTTCTTAAATACAAAAAAAAGCAAAGGATTATTCATCTCACATACTTTGGACATGTTGTCCGGAGAGACTAGTTCTTCACAAGGGACCCACTGCTGGGAAAGGCAGAAGGTCTTAGAAAGACACAGAAAGACCCTCAACAAGATGGTCCGACTCAGTGAATATAACAATAGTTTTGAGCACGTCAGAGATCATGATGGCTCAGGATGGGCAAGTTCCAGACCTGTCGCTCATAGGTCACTGAGAGTCATAATCAACTCATAGACATCTAACAAGTGCTACAGAAATGTCCAGGCTGCAAGAGGGTATCTCTGCCTTTACTGAAAGAATAACTTTATTAAGACAAGTACAAAGAGTGTGTGTGGTAAATAATATTTTGAGCATGAGAAGTCTGTTGTAGATTTTGAAGAAAAGTTACAAACTAAATTAAGCAAAGGATCTATGACACTCAACTTTTGTCTCTAATATCACTTTACCTGAAGACACATCTTACACTGTTCTCTAAAGGCCATTCATCTCTATTGCCTAAGTTGGTCCCAGCCAACAAAAATGAATTCCAAGGGACATCTTCTTCACTGCATTCAACAGACATGACATCAAGAGTAGAAACATATATCTGTACAATCTCCCCTGGGAGTTTGTGGGTTGAGAGAAACAATTGTACTATCTTCGTTGCTTATCATTTCCTCCTTTTGTAGGCTGAGGCATAAATTTTGGAAGAATTCTGAAAAAATTCTGTTGCTCAAAGACTTGATCACTGAGATAACCACTGGCTTTATGGGCTGACATTCCTAAGAGCATGAGGCGGGAAAGAACCGTGTCACTGACAATGAACTTGCCAAGCATGGAGAAAGCAGACAAAGCAGGGTAACTGGTTCAGGCAATCCTTGGAGCAAGACCAGCCTTGTTAAACAATGCAACATACAAGAGAGGACAACAACAAATGGGGGGGGGGGATGGCAGAACCACAGAAGATTAAAAATAAGGTCTCAAAACAGTAATCTTTTGCTAAAAAAAAATCATGGAAAGAAAATGAGAAGACAAATGTAAACTGGAAATTAATATCAGTAAATTATAAAAGCCTATAATCTGTATCTCACTTCTCATAAATCTAAAAAAAGATAGTAACCACAAGAGAAAAATTGATGAAAATATTGATAAAATAAGAGGTATAAACAGAAGAAGTGGCCTCAAGAAGGTGGTGTGCTGGCAACATAAAAGCAGGCAGTCAGCTCTGTGGGAGAAAGACAGGCAATCTTGTCCTGTGTGATTCACAGGCTCTGAAAACAAGCTGCAGGGCTAGTTATGAGTCATTTCTAACTTGATGGCATATAACAACAACAACATATAATAAAAAGAATCTCTGGGTGGCACAATGGTTATCACTCACTATCGAATGAAATATTAATGTTTCGAACAAAACTCAGAGGTATTTCAGAAGAAAAGTCTGGTTGTGACCTTGAAGACTGTTTTAATAGGCCCTGTGGTGCTGACTCTCTCCTAGATGACAACCTATCTTGCTGACAACTGCCACAGCCAATCAGCAGGCTCCGTGACTGCCCATTTAAGAGCATCATCAGATGTCACCACTAGCGCCAGCAACTGCAGCTATTCAGTGAGCTATATGACTACTTCCTCTGCCAGAAGATGGCCCCTTCCTCCCCATGTCTTTTAAAAGGCCAGTTCTTCTTCACACCACGTGTGAACTTTTCTGACCCATCCTGCCAGCCTGTCTCTCTGTCTCTCCCTCTCTCTTCGGCCCAAATCAGTAACATCACCCAATAGCCTGAGAGCATCAACAAAAGTTTCTATGCTTACTTTTGTTTTCTGCATATCTTTTACCATACATGTATGATGTACAGTCCTACTTGACACACACTGGGTTGTCATGAGTCAGAAGTTGCTTGATGACAATGAGTTTGATTTTATGGTTATAGTAATAAAACATGCACATTATAAATCTGAAGGTATTATGTTTGGCTTATCTTGATAAGCCAAATATTACCATGCCATAACATTCAATGATGTTAAAGGCAATGTAAAATAAAAAATTCAGAATACACTTTAGCCATAAATAGATCTTCCTGGGTGGCAAAAATTATTTACTCTCAATTACTTAACCGAACTGGATACCCATGAGCTCCCAAAAGAACAAACCAACCTTTCTTGGAGGAAGTGTAACCTGGGTACCACTTAGAGGCAGGGATGGTAACACTTTGTCATACACACTTTGGGCATGTTGTCAGTAGAGGCCAGTCTTTGGAGATAAGATAGAAAGTCCTTAGAGATAGAAAGGTGAAGGGTCAGAGAAAGAGGGGAAGATCTTCAACAAGATGGGCTGACACAGTGACTGAAACAACAGCTTGAGCATGTCTGAGACAGAAAGGATGACACAGACTAGGTAAAGGTTCAAATTGTTCAATTGTTGTTTAAATGGTCATTATTAATTGTCATCAACTTGATAGCTCTTAACAACAATTTAACCTAAAAGGTGGAGGTTCAAAGCCTCAAAATCTATTCCATAGAAATAAAAACCAACAAAATCCTATAGGGAAGTCAGATTGTGTCACATAGAAAATTGCCATGAATTGGCACTGACTCAACGTAACAGGTTTGCTTTGTTGTTTGTATGGATAAATACATACATAGACACAGAGGGTACAAAAAAGACTTCTGAGAACCAGGAAAGCCATAACAATAGTTTTGTTACAAAGTAGATTTCTAAGGGTTTTATATCTTTATATTTTCCTACAAACTCAGTTTCACTGATATAATAACAAAATCACAGTTTATGTTTTAACCAAGCCAGCCTTGAAGATTAGCCATGGGAGTATAAACTGCAAAATCTTGTAACATTTTATCATATCATTAAAATGAGTTAGCTATATAAGGTACTTGGTTGACACTGTGGATCAAAAATTTAGATTTTATTAAACACTTACTATTCAACTTACTTCCAAATTTATAATCCATGCTTTTCCTCAAAAGAATAGATTGTTATGAAATTCCTTGATGACATCAAGATGCCACTAGATTATATATGGTCGCGTTCTTGCTGACTTCACTGGTGCACTGAAATATTTAGCCATCTTGTACCCTAGACTGCTTCCTTGAATCCAACAGCCCATTCTATTGAATTCTTTTCCTAACTCAACCTCACAGGTGGTCTCTTAAACTTTCAACTCTCAGCTCCTGAATGCTTGCCTGCAACAACACTGCCTTAGCACACCCAATTTACTTTCAAGTTCAGTGAATGAGTTGTATTAATGAATAGAATCAACATAATCCAAATGGAAGGTCTAAGAAGACTCTAAAACGAGTTAAAAAAAAAAAGAAGGTTCCTGAAATTTTCTGAAGTAATTAAAGTTATACTGAAGCAACAGTGTGCAATGTCTCTTAGGTGCTACTTAGAAACCATCTTCATGTATAAACTGTCTTTTGTTTGTTTAACCAAAGCTCCATGGGGTGGCAGGCATGGAATAATGAAGGGTCACAAGTAAAAATGCTCCTGCTGAGTCCTTTTGAATCTGGGATGTTGTGTTTTGTTAAACAACACCAATGTGCCCACTCTCAAGCTTCTCTGGGTTTCCCAAGTTTCTATTTGGAATAGTTTTGTGTAGTACGATTGCCTCATGTCTCTACTTTTTCTTTCTTTCTCTCTCTCTCTCTCTCTCTCTCTCTCTCTTTCTTTCTTTCTAGGTCTTCTTTAATCTCACTTTAATCTTTGAACAAGGATTTAATGAACAGAATGGCTTCAAAAACAGTGAAGAGTTGTCCATCAGAAAGGATTACTTCAGAAAGGATTAATCCTTTAGAAAGGTACCTCATAACAAAACAATTTGTGTCATCTAGTCAATTTTGAATGCCAGCAAGTAGATTCTGATTCTGACCCACCGTGACCCATTAGGACAGACAGTTTGAAAGCAGATTGCCTCAATTTTCTCACACATAGTGGCTGCTGGGTTCAAACTACCCACATTGCAGTTAGTGGTGAAGTGTTTCAGCCACTACATGAGGGATCCTATGCATAAGTACAGACATAGTATTAAAGTAATACATAAAAGTTCTCCGAACTATCAAAAGATGCTGTTGTTGGGCATGGCTGTGTTAGAGTCAATCCATGGCTGACCCTTGAGCAGACTTTCAGAGGCAGTTAGTCGCATGGGAGGAGAATCCTATAAACACTGTAAAAAATGCTTATTTTAGGGATAAGAATCCCCAAAGCAGAAAAATTAGCGTCATGCTATCTTAAGAACTTATTATTAATTCTGGAACTGGGTACAAAAGTCAGAATCCGTTTTATTAACAGTAGGCAATAGCATGTCTGTTCATAAAGAAATGGATTCATTAATATTTTCAGTCTAAAATGTAAAAAGCATCCAAAAAAGGGGTGGGGGTTGTTTTCCAACTAGATATTGACCTAATAGGCTATAAGCTTTGAGAAGTTTAAGGATATTTCTTCTTTTTAATAGTTTCTAGAAATTGCCCAATATAATTGTTGTTGTTAGGTACCACTGAGTCCAATAGCTCACTGCAACCCTGTGAACAACAGACGTGAACCCCGCCCTACCCTGCACCACCTCCATGACCTCTGATATGCTCCATTTTGACAGTCCTGCATCAATATTTCTCATTAAGCATCTTCCTCTCTTTCTCTAATTATTCAAGGCCAACAGCCACCAAGGAAACAGGGACGTCAGTCCTATAAGTTCAAGAAACTGAACTCTGCTAATACTTGGCTAAGCTTGAAAGCAGATTCTTTCAGAGTCTCCAGATAAATGCCCCATCCAGTGACCACCCAAGAGTGAGGAACTCAGGTGCGCCTGGCCAGAGCGCAGATGTACAGAACTATGATACATTACTAAATAGATGCCGTTTTAAACAACGGGGTTTTTTGCTTGTTTTTTTTTTTTTTTAAATAACGGTTTTTGTGGTGACTTCTTATATAGCAAAAGAAAACTAGAGGTTTTCTTTTATAGATTTTATTGTTAGCTTCATTTTACTATAATGATAATAGCTACTGATTTCTTGGACATTCATTTCTATTTTCCAAAGGCAATGTTAATTTCTTCTTTGCTTTCAAAAATTCACTATGAGTATGTAACAAACATATGAATAAGTATGTCTGTGTATATATACTTTAACACATATTCATATAATTTATACTTTGCCCTTTTTTCACTTAGAAATCTCTGGCAACTTTCTAATTCAGCACATTTAAAAATTTACTTTATATTTTTTAACAATCACATAACATTAGATTATATGTCGGAATTATATTTATTTATTTATTTTTAATTTTTTAAATTTTTGTGTGTGTGTGTACTGTCAAACTGGATCTGACTGGTACTGGAGAAGATTTCCCCTCCTCCTCCAGCAGAGCATCTGGTGGATTTGAACTGCACACCTCTGGGATTGCAGTGCAGCTTCTTGCCACTAGACCACCAGAGCTCACCATGCCTGAATTATTTTTTAAAAATTTTTTCCTATTGTTAAGAAAGTACAGATAATACAGTACTTCCCAACTCAACATTTTTCACACATGCAATTCAATACCCATTATATTAAATGCATTGTTAAACTATCACCAATATCTACTGCTAAATCTTCATTCCCTAAACCTAGAAACTCAATCATATTTACTAAACCAGTTTCTTATTGATGAACACACTGAACAAGTAGCTATTAACAACTCGTCTTTTCATTTGCTAGCTAGTTCTAGCAATTCTAGATTTATGGTTTTTTGTTATTTTATGAGCTCTGGTGGCCTAAAGGGTAAGGAGTGAGTTGTGCTGCCAACCCAAAGATGGGAGGTTTGAATCTACCAAGTTTCTCTGTGGGAGAAAGATGGACAATCTCCTCCAATGCACTTGACAGCCTCTGAAATCGTACTGAAGAGTCATTTAGGAGTCAACACGGCAAACTAACCAAAATGGCTGTACCAACTCACATCATCTAAATGCTGTTTGAGGGAATACTTTTCCACATTCATGCTAACACCGACTTCTACAATGAAAATTTAAAAAAAAAATATAATTGTAAAATGATACTGTCTCATTACTCTAACCATTCTTCTAACTGAAATGAAGTATTATTTCACGGTTTGGTGGACTGTAAAAGCAGTCACTTTTTCTATGACATGACATTTATAATTTAATGTCTACTTTTTTTCCCTGCTGTTTCAAATTTCATATTTATTTACATGAGTGTTTTTAACTATTAAGGGACCCTTGTATTATATTATGTTCCATGTCAGTCTGCTAACTGAAAGATTGGTGGTTCAAACCCACCCACTGCTCCTAGAGAAAATGGTGAGCAGTCTTACTGTGTGAGCTCAGAAACCTGATGGTATGAGACCCAAATAGATGGCAGTGTGTTTATTCTGATTAATATGAGTTCGCTGAATATAAGAAAAATGTGTTTGACAGCTGTGGGTTAAAATATTTTACTCACTTTGTTAGCCTCCACTTAATATACATAAATTCTTGTTTTAGGAAAGAATCATCAGATCTTCTGAAGGGCTATTTTGTTTGATACGGTGCCAGGACCTCTTTTTTCCACTAACACACCTATGCAAACATGTTCTTGTTCCCCTCTGCACTGGTTCACTTGGTGGGGAAGGTTCATGCGTCAGTGATGAGCAGTTTAACTCATAGAATTCCTGCCAGTGAAAACCGCAAAGTAGAACTTTATCTCTTGGGATCAATAAGCACTGAGGAGCAATTTTTCATTCTCTTGCTTTGCAAACAGACAGCTGGGAAGCCTGTCCTGGCATACTGTGAATCACACACATGATAAAAAAATGTAGTGATGGAAAAAAAGAGGTACACGGTGTCATGAGAGAAGCAGTTCCACAATCCCAAGACCTGAGGACTGGGCCTTTATTTAATTTACATTTTTCATCTTCTTTTTATACAGAACAGGCATCTATTAGACTCTGTTAAGTGTCACTTTTTACAAAAAAGTTGGATAGACTTCTACTACCTACTACC
Source organism: Elephantulus edwardii (assembly GCF_000299155.1). Classification (NCBI taxonomy): domain Eukaryota; kingdom Metazoa; phylum Chordata; class Mammalia; order Macroscelidea; family Macroscelididae; genus Elephantulus; species Elephantulus edwardii. The sequence goes on from NW_006400150.1 coordinate 410,631, forward strand.
TCTGAGGTAATAACCTACTATCTCCATAGTATATAGAAAAACTACTCTCAGAATTTACAAGAGACAGGCCACTTTTTCTGATTGAACATTAAAATTATTGCATTTAAGTATCAACCTAGAGGGTGGTGGTTCAAACCCACCAAACAGTACTAGGAAAGCAAAGCAAACCTCTTTTCTAACATTTAAAGGAGAAAGCATTCCACACTTACTCCATGGAAAGAAAAGAAAATAATTAAAAGGATAATTAAAGCTGTGACCACATTTTCTCATTTCTTGATACTGGGAGAAAAGACATTCACAGTAATAAAAAACTAATCAATGGGGATATAAAGAGCAGTGTAATTGTTACGGAGCGCTACCAAAGGAGTAAAATTTAAAAAAAATTAATCATGTCTGAGTTATATATCTAAGAATTCACTGCCTTCAGGTCTGAACCCACTGATAGCTGACACTCTAGGGGGTTTTCAGAGGCTTCTTCCTGTGGAGCCTTTGGTGGATTTGAACTTGGCCCCTTTAGGTTAGCAGTGTAACTCTCTATGGATGATGACACCAAAATTTCCTGTGTAAGGAATAGAATTCATCAGTCACTTTTTATTAGGCGATGACTCACAGTAATTCTATGCACAGAGGAACTAAACCCTGTCTGGTCCTCATAATTCCTGCTGGGCTGGAGCCCAGTTTTGCAGCCACTAAAAGTTCATCTTGTAGAAGAGCTTTCTCTCTTCGGCTGACTCTCAACTTGATCAAGCATGATGTCATTTCTCGGGACTGGCTCCTCAGATAATATAACCAAAGTACCTAGTATATTTTCCAGGTATAGTGCTGGGTCGTGAAGGAATGTAAAGATGAAAAGATATCGTTCCAGCCCCTAACCAGTGTATTTGCTTGACCTTTTGTAGACTTATAATGATGTATGATGGGCAATCTCCTCCCGTGGAAGGGGCAGCTATGAGTCAATCAATAAGAGTTTTAAGCAGTAGTCTTAGCTTGACTTTTTGCAGATTTTTACTATTGTTAACTGTTGTGTACCTTCAAGTGGGAAATGACTTCAATGGATTTTCAAAGACAGTAAATTGCTACAGGAAAGACTGCCTATCTTTCTCATGTGGAGCAGCTGGCGGAATTGAACCATGTATCTTTGAGTTGGCAATGTAACTCCTTACCACTAAGATACCAGTGTTCCCTCTATTTTTACTACTGTGATGTTAGTGTAATATAGATCTCAAACATATAGAAGTTAATAATATAAAAGTCACATACCATCATACAATAAAAATAAAATATTTTTAACTGTTCACTCTTTTACTCAATTCCATACCTTAAAAGTACTCATTCTTAAAAAACTGGTCTTAAAAGCACATGCTTTCATTCTAATGTTCTTTAGATTTTATACTGGTCAGAATCTATTCAATCGTTGTTAGGGACTTTGTTTAGGCTCTTATGACAAAAGCATTGAGGGTGTTGCTGGTTGTCCCTGAGTCAGTGCTGGCTTCATGGAGACTCCATGCACTAAGAGTAGAACTGTTGCTGCAGGAGCAGATATTTCTGAATGTAACTTATAAAAAGAAGATCATCTGAGTTTTACTTTTCTTTTCTACTACTGTCTCATGGATTTGAGCCATCAGACTTGAGGTTAATGTCGATGGTTTTGTGCTGTTGAGTCAGAACCGAGTCAGAGATGACTATTTGAGTGAGTTTTCTGAGGCACAGGAGGAGACTGTCAATCATTTGTGTATTATTTTTTATAGATTATTCAAATAACATATTTTCCTTTCTATTTATTGTCTTTTAAGTACTGATCCATCTTTCTAACCTTCTCATTATGATGAAATAGATGTAAAAAAACATTTTTTATGTCATTATGTCCACCATATTGTGTAACCACCATCACTAGTCCAAATTTTTTCATCAGATGTCTGTCTGACATCTTTCATTAGTGTCTGTCCCTTAAACAGCCTCTGTCTACCACCTTCTCCTCCTGTTCCCTGGTCACTGTTGTTAAGTACCATCATGTTGGAACCGACCCTAGTGGAACTTCCAGTGGGTTCACAGAGTTAGTAAGTCCCATATGAGGAGATCATCCATCTTTCTTCTATGTAGCAGCTGGTGGATTTGAACTGGGTGCCTTTGGGTTGGCAGAGCAACTCCTTACCACTAAGTCACCAGAGCTCCTTGCCCTGGAAGCTACTAAAAACATTTCTTCTTTATCTGTTTGCCTATTCTGTCTATTTCATATAAGTGGGATCATACAGTATCTGTCCTTCTGTGTATGAATTATTTCATTGACTATAATGTTTTCAAGGTGTATACATGTTGTAGCATATATCAGAACGTCAATTTCTCTTTATAGCTAAATAAATTCTAGCATATGCATATAGCACATTTTTTCTTATCCTTTCATCTGTTGTTGGATACTTGGCTGTTGTGAATATTGCCACAAAAGGCTTTGGTCTAATGCTTTAAAAATATGCCATTGAAAATGGAATTGCTAGAGCAGAGAGTGGCCAAAATTATTGGGGCAGCTATTGCTGCCAGTTTAAGGCCTGTGTCAGGAAAAGGAAGTACTACTCATAAACAATGCCACCCAAAGGTAATAAAGGAGGTCAGAATTGCTTCCACTGTGGAAAGCTGGGCTACTTCAGTAGACAGTGTCACAGATGAGAGCCACAGATAGACAAGAGAGTACAGAGGAAGCTCCCATTCACTTGCTTTAAGTGTGGATCTGAAGAACACTTGGCCCACATCACGTCCTTGTGGCTGACAGGAGTGACAGGCCCCAGCTCCCAGCTGGAAACAAAGGAGGACGCTTCAATGATTCAGATCCTGGTAAGTATATTCATTTTCTCCTGAACACAAGAGCCTATTATTCAGTTCTAAAAGCCTTCTGAGGTCCCAATTCTTCTCACTATTTCTTAATTGTTGGAATTGACAGAAAACCTCATAAGCAGCTCCTTACTTCACCTCTGTCTTGCATGTGGACTTCCGAGCTATAAAACAACCCAGTGGTAGATGGAATTTGGTCCAGGACTTAAGAACAATAAATGATAGAGTTGAGCCTCTACATCTTGTGGTTCCTAACCTTTATACTATAATAGACAAAATGCTAGTCAATAAGCCTTTTATTTTAAGAACTACCTTCCCTCTGTAACTTGATTTGTGCCACTGTTAGAACGTCTACTTGGAACATTATTGCTTTTAATTTTTGACTCATGTACTTTTAACTTGTTAACTAAATTTGTGTCTTCTAGGCTGCAACAGTTCCGCGATGCATCTTCAAGGATATGAATATGTATGGCTAAGCACAACTGATAACAGTGTGTCTAAATTCCAAAATCAATCTCCACAATAGTCTACGTGTTTCTTATTGCCAAAGGGACCCTTTAGAGTAGTGAGAGAAGATCTTCACCTTGAAACCTATAGTGTCCCTTTTCAGCAGGAAGTAGCTAAGAGAATACGCTGTCCCCTTTTCCTTATGAATCAGGGTGAAATCTCTCTCAGGGAGGAGTGATAGGGAATGGCAAAGGACACACTGACAAAGGAGATTAATCAGAACTGGATTTGACAAGCACTGTGGCAGTAGGACAATTAAAACAGACTTTCAAGGAATATTTAACCTGAATCCTTCTGATCATATGGAGATTTGGAAAGTATTTCTTTGAGCTTATTATGTTTAATTTGCTTTACTTGTTTGTTTGTGTATAAAGGATGCTCATCTAGATGATAACATAATTATGATAAAAACAAAATGGGGGAAATATGGGAAGCCAATGCTAAATATTTGTAATGAACTGAATGCAATTTAAAAAAAGAAAGTATTTGAAATTAATAAATCATTGCATATATAAAAAAAAGAAAATGGAATTGCAGTGTTATAAAAAATTTTTCTTTTGGAATTTCTGAAGAATCACCATACTTAGGTAAGATTCTTTGGTAACTTTTTGTTGCTGCTGTTCAACATTATATGTTTATTTTAGTTAAGATAGATACAAGAAGTTTATTTGTATTCTATGCTGTATAGTGCTCTGTGTATGATAATGTTATCTATTATCCATCTGATAGCTATTTAGGTTGTATTCAATATTCGGCTGTTACAAACAATGCTGCTATATAAGACCAAGGATAGGTTTCTTTGTGTGTTATTTAAGAGTTTCTCTAAGAATAACATTTATCTGGGAATGTCATTTTAGAACTTCAGTAGACTTTTTATGATACTGCAATTTTCCCAATTTCTATTTTAAATTTTTATTTAACTCTCCTTTACTTATTATCACTGTTGTTGTTGTTATGTGTAATTGAGTCACCTGTGATTTATAGTGAACCCATGTACCAAATCTCCAAACTCTGCCCTATCCTGAGCCAGTCTGACTCTGATAAATTTATTACCATAGGGAAAATGATATTTCATTCAAAAGAAGTACACAACTACCTTTCTTCTTCTTTCTCCCAAACATCACAAATTAACTCTTACCCTGTAACTATTAAGTTAAAGAAGTGTGACAGCCCTATGTTTAAACATAAACCAGAATCATCTAATCACACATCAGTGTCATAAAGAGTTTTCTTAAGAATGCAGTGGAGATACAGAGGTCTTCTCACCTCTGTATCATTTTTCATAATGTCTTAAACTATCTCACTAAAACAAAAATACTCTTCAAAATCTGTGAAAGGCACTCAAAGTAAAAACACTTTCTGTTTTTGGACCACCATCTGCCTGTTTATTTCTACTATACAACCATACCCACACCTACGCATACTATTTATACATTGGGAATTTCTCTTCTCTGACTTCATGTCTACCTACCAAATCCTGGCCCATTTTTCAACATCTTTGAACAAGTGGCTCCTTCAAACTCTCCCAGACTTCTCTGATTAGATTAACCCTTCTCTTTGCAATATCTTGCATAGAACATTAAGCAACAATAAAACAGTTTTCAATGGATGGATTTGTAATATACATAGACTTTCCTTAGGATTCTATAAAGTATTCGAGGCCACGGGTCATCTCCAGAATCATGATAATCTTTCTAACGCCTATTTCAAGAAAACAGATAAGTTCAATATTAGTGAGAAAACTGCTGAGTCTCTAACATTAATCCTTTTCATGGGCGAGATCCTGTGTGATGGTTAGTTGTAAGGAATTGTGCTGGCAACCCAACGTACATGATTCAAATCCACTGGCTGCTCAGTGGAAGAAAGATGGACAATCTATTCCTGTGGGATTAACTACCTCTGAAAATCCACCAGATGATCAGTTAGGGGTTGGCTCCGACTCGACGGTACACAACAACAACATGCATATTATTTTAATTTCTTCCTGTGATCGTGTTTATAGAAAGGAATATGTCTGTAAGGGAGCTCTGATGGCCTTGAGGTAAGAAGCTGTGCTGCAATCCCAAAGGCATGCAGTTTGAATACATCACTTGTCCTGCAGGAGAAGGATGGGCTATATCCTTCCATGCAATTAACATATTCGTTACTGTTGTACTGTGTATCATAGAGTCAGAAACAATTCCTAGCTGACCCTCTGGTGGGTTTTCAGAGGCAGTTAATCGCTCAGGAGGAGATTGCCCATCCTCCCATGGAGCAGCTAATGGCCTTGAACCGTGTGCCTTTAGGGTTACAGTGTAGCTTCTTGCCACAAAGGCACCAGAGCTGCCTCTAAAAACCCAGTAGAGGATCACCTATGGGCTAGTTTTCACTTGATGGCAAATGACAACAGCAGCAGCACAGCAGCATTCTGCCTACAGAGGAACTCTAAGTGGTTTTATGATAAGGAGGTGGGTGCTATCGATTCAGAGGTACTTCAATCCACTAGCTGCTTTGCAGGAGAAAGATGGGCACTCTCCTCTTGTGCAATTAATAGACTCTGAAAACCCTCTGGAGATCAGCTGAGTCGGTTCCAACCCAGCAGCACCTAACAAGGTCATATACTGTTATAAGGAGCCGTGGTGGTGGTGTGCATTGGGCACTAAGCTGTCAATCTAAAGGTCAGTGGTACAAACCCACAAGTGGCAACTCGGAGGATGGGAAAGATGGGTCATTTCCTTTCATAAAGGTCTGCAGACTAAAAAAAAAAAAAAAACAATGGAGAGTTGCCTTGAGTTAGAAACTGAATTTCTGGCTTTGGGTTTGGTTTTCTGATTTCATTCTGTCTGTATTTTCCAAAGATAATCCTAAATTGGAACATACTATCCAGAAGTTCAGAAAGAAATATGAAAATGAATGACCTTGACAAAAATCCTGCACTCCACAGTCTAAGCTCTCAAACAGAGGATACGGTTTGAGTAAACCCAACAGAAATAAATAGTTGGTGCAAATCAGGAAAACAAGATGTAAATACAAAGCTGATTTTCAAAATGCCTGAATATTAAAAACAAACACAGACCAAAAAACCTAGGAAAAAGAAGTAAAATTAGCTTCAAGTATGTATGATGAGTTACCTGCATGAGCAGAGAGAGGTGAGTGCGGTCGAGGCAATGCTGGTGACTGCCCATTTCCTATCAAGCTCTTCCGATTGCTTGTTCTGCAACTGTCAAAAGGAAAGGAAAAACAAAGTTTTAAAAAGAGATAGCATCAATAATAATAACCACAAGAGTGTTCATCATAAGAATATTCAGGAGTGGCTCAAAGCAGGCACGGGCTATGTTTCACAATCTATCTCTTCATGCTATTGCTAAAATTACTACAAGTTAGAGTTCATTCACTGTCTCTGTGGAAAGCCTCTATCTCAAACATAATGTATTCACATAGCTTAGCTTCATCAATATTCTTCACCAGCAGTGAAGCTATAATCAAATGCCTTCTTTCCATTCTTGACTGCAAATATGTGACATGTCGTACACCCTAGTAATAAATTAAGGTTTCAAATCAGCAAACCACAGGTAGCATCTTTGTTGACATGAAATTTGTAATACAAAATTACACGCAACCAAGCTCAATGACATTAATCTTACAATGATGCACTAATTAAAAATCTAATTATTTAGACAAATTTCCTATTTGTGGCTTTTGTCAATAGAACAGCTCAAAATAATTGTATTTCACCACTCACTCATTTTTCATCTTGAATATTTCATTCAAATTCTTTAGTAAGGTAAATGTTTTGAAACAATAAAGACATTACAGTTAGGATTAAAGTAACAGTGATGGTCTTTATTTCCAAAGCTTTGTGCTGTTAGTTACTTTTGAATGGGTTCCAATATGGTTGAAAAGAATGAAATGCTACCTAGTCCCACACTATCTAATCAACTGCTAGCATATAAGGATAAAATTGTAGTTTCTAAAATTGTTCATTTGATAACAAAGACACTTTCATAAATCTAAGAGTAAGATATACATAAGATTGGTTAGAATTTTTATCACATTTTCATTTGCTTTTCTTCAATACACATGGGCACATCATGGAATACAATAGTTAGTAAAGTCTAATAAAACTGTCATTGTACCTCACTGAATTCAACTAGAACAAGGCTCTAGTGACAGTGACTCTTATCCTCCCAAATATGTTGGGCCCACTCATCTTTCATTAACTATTTTAATTATTAATTCAGAATAACAACTTAATTGTTATATTGGGTTTCTGAAATGGGAATTTCTATCTAAATTTGCAATTATAAATTAAGTATACTGAGTAAACACATTCTGGAATTTTATGAAATATTTGGAGGCAAGATTTCTAAATATTGCACCCCTGGCTTTTCAAATCATATCTTATTTCTTGCATTAATATTGGCCTAAGAGTTCACTCTTTCTCTTAGTGTTTGCTGCTTGTTATAATTTATCGACATCCTATATTTATAATTTCTTAAGGTCAGGCGCTATCATTTTATTTTCCTTACTGAGGTAATCAGCAACTCTAAGCATTATCTGTGAGTTTAATTAAGATCATGTTTACTTAGCCTTAAAGGAGTTGTTGAGTAAGAATAGACCCTTGATACTTAATTATGAGGGTGATTTGTGGTATTATCAACTCATCTACCAAGAATTGTATTTGACCTATTAAATTCATAATCATTAAATCATATAATTTGTTTAATAAAGATACTGCATAATGTATTCAGTGTTAGTTCATAACAATGTCTCTTCATTTTAATACAAGAATATTAAGTATATCAATTTGCTGATGCTAATAAAAGAAAAATTATAAGTGGCAGATTTATATTTTAAAATATTAGCATATTTTGCAAACCTACTGAAATTATCACTTCATAAAGACTTTCTTTTGACAAACCCAACTATTAATATTTACATATTTAAATGAAATTATTAAGAATTGTATTTCAATAGAAATCTAATATTTCAAATAGAAATACCATTGAAATATGTTTACTTAAAATAAAAATTTAGAAAATGCTATTTCATTAAGGAGAAAACTTTTTAAACATGGAATTTTCCAAAATATTTCTTATAAACAATGACTAGTGTTTAGATTCATAGAAAGCAAAAAATCCACAACTGTACTGATATTTTTTTCATGTGTTAGGTTATTTATTGGTTTGCAAAAAAATCATTCAAACACATACGTTTCATACATGTACTTTGTATCCTATAAGATCAATAATATATATTGTATATTATATAATTAGTGGGAGGAGGAGGAAGGGTGAAGATTAGGGAAAGATTGAAGATTTGAAAGAACTGTATTGATATTTAAAGATTTCAATAAAATACTTGGGAAGTTCTTGGAAATGTGATTCAAAAGCTTTAAAATAAAGGACAGCATCAAATAATACTAATAACAACAAAAAAAATCTAAATAAAATCTGAACACAAAATACATTTCTTTGGTCAATGTGAAAGTTTGTCTTACTCATCCTGAGTTTGCCTACTTACTTCACTACAAGACTTAAAATCTTTACAAATAGGTAATTTATTATAAGTAGGATTTAGGGCTAAAGAAAAGTGACATCTGTGAGCACAGTAAGTTGAAAGAAATGAAAATCAAACTTCCTCAGAATCTGAATTTGGATTATAATTCTTAAAGTTCTAGTACTGTGTTGCAAGGAACTCTGATGGTGTGGTATATATTGGGTCAGCCTGTTAAAAAATTGGTAGTTCAAAAACACCAGCCACTTCACAGGAGAAAGATGGGCAGTTTCTTACCATAAAGATTTACACTCTTGGAAAACTGAAAGAGAGTCACTGTAAGTCAAACTCAACTCAAAAGCAAAAAATTTTGGCTAATATAGTGTAGAAAACCTTAAATAAGCAGAAAAACTTCTTGGTAAATTCTATGACAATTTAAACCAATAAGCTGAAAATGCTTTCTCTAACCTCTATATGCCTCTGTTAGACCACCAAGTTTACTCCAACTCTTAGTGACCTTGTGAACAAGAGATAGGACCCTTGCCATATTCTGACCTTCAATAGTAAGCTCATTATTGTTGTCAGGGCCAGCGAGTCCATTCAGACTAACAGTAACCCTGTGTACAACAGAACAAAACACTGCCTGGTTATACACCAGACTCACAATCATTGCAACATTTCAATCCATTGTTGCAGTCACTGTGTGAATCAGCCTCACTGAGGATTTCCACTTTTTACCACTCTTTTAGGGATCAGTCCTTCCTAGTATCATGACCAAAGCACATGAGGTGAAATGTCTCCATTCTTGTTTTTAATGAGCATCTTGGCTATATTTCTTCCAAGACAAATGTGTTCATTCTTCTGACAATCAATGGAATATTGACTCTTTTCTGGTGATACAGTAATTTAAGACATGCACAGCTCCCTATGCACTATGCCACCAGAACTCCCTAATGCAACTACATCGATTATTTGGATTTCCTTATTTATTGTCCCCCCTTTTTCATACACATGAACACCTGAAAATATTATGGTTGGGGTCAGACACATTTTCATCTTCAAAGTTGCATCTTTGCCTTTGAATATTTTTTTAATTTTTTTTAAATTCCATTCATTCATTGTTGCACCCTTCTCCCCGCACAAACCCCTCCCCCCCC
>NW_006400150.1:420692-453577 GCF_000299155.1 Elephantulus edwardii
CAAAAGAAAAACTCCCTCATTGGTACACAATCCCCCCCCCCGCACCACCCCAAACCCCATCCCCTACCCCCAAATATAATCCACTCTGCAACTTTCATTGCATACTCCTACGATAAAAATAATGCCCTAAATATATAATATTTTGCTTCACTCATGTATTTTTTTTTCTCCTTTCCTCCACACATCAAACTCTTCCATCTCTTCCTCAGCATCAGCCCCTCTACCCCCTGCACCCTCCTTCTTGGTATATTCATATACATCTAACTGGTTATCATTCTGCTTTTACAATATTGGTTTTATACAGTATTTGTTCATCTGTGCCCGAGTTAGTTCACATGGCATAATGGTACATTCACACAATGGAATAATATGCAGCACTCAGAAGCAATGACTATGGAAAATACTATATAACATGGAAGAAGATAGAGAGAATTATGCATTGAACAATTAAAGAAGTCTTTTGCAACCAACTTGCCTAATGCAATTCCCTGATTACTTGACTACTGCTTCTATGCGAAATGCCTGCTGATTAAAGGAAAATGAAATCTTTGACAACCTCAATCTTTTCTCCATTTATCATGATGATGTTTATTGGTCTAGTGGATTTTTTTTTTTTGCCTCTTTATACTGAAGTCCAAACTACACTGAAAGCTATAGCTTTTGACCATCGGCAGCGAGTGCTTCAAGTCCTCTTCATTTTCAGCAAGGCAGGTATGTCATCTGCATATCACAAGTTGTTCACAGTTTCCTATCCTGATACCACATTCTTTGTATAGTTCAGGTCCTTGTATATATTTAACAAATCATGCAGTGATTCCCTTGGTCTTGGTCTATGGATAGGTTCTGCATGAGCAGTTATTCTTGAATTCCCATTCTTTGAAAGATTATTCATAATTTGTTAAGATTCACCATCAAATGCTTTTGCACAAGTAAACATCTTTCTGATATCTTCTGCTCTAGCCATGATCCACTTGTTAGCCACAATGTTATTTCTCACTCCATGCCCTCTTCTGAGTCTGACTTGAATTTCTGGCATTTAAATGCCATTGTACTGCTAAAAAACAGTCTTGAATTATCTTCAGAAAAATTTTATTAGTGTGTAATAGCAGTGATAATCAAACTCATTATGGTACAGTCGATTCCATCTCATAGTGATCCTGAACTGGGATGCCAAGGTTGCGAATCTTGATGGAAAGTGACCAGCCATCTTTCTCTTTCAGCTAGTGGATTTAACTGTCAATCTTTCACTTAGCAACCTGGCACTACATCATCAGTGTTAATATTTATGCTGCTGTTGTGTAAAGTCGAGTCAGAACTGACTCGTAGCTGGTCCTCCAGTGGGTTTTCAGAGATAGTAAATCACACAGGAGGAGACTGCTCATCCTTCTGCAGAAAAGTTGGTGGATTTTAACTGCCTGACTTTGAGTTGGGAGCACAGCTCCTTACAAGCAGGCCACCAGAGGCCCCTCTTAATATTTACAGCATAGTTTGACAATTTCTCTAAGAGTGGGCATAAACACTTCCATATGCTACAACAAATTGTTGACCTGGGATCTGGGAAGATTAGAAAGGTAGAAAGACAGTGAACATACTTTTGAGTGAGTAGCACTGGCTGGCCCCTGGAGCTTGAAGTTGAGACAGGTAGAGACAACATGGTGAATAAAATTGCCACAGCTGGAAGGGCAGCTGGGTGGAGAAGCTGTAAAATGAGGTGAGGCTACTAGAAGGAAGTGTTTTATTTGTCCAGATGGTTTTGACTAAGACAGGTCATGTGAAGATTGAAAACGGCACCACCCCGATTGCTGAACTCATATGTTATTATTCACCAAAGCAATTTCACAAGGAGCTTCTCAATTTATCAACTAGGATCTTCCAGTTGCCAGAGTGATAAGGAGATGGATTTTTAACGTCTTCATCCAAGTCAGATCTGATTCCATACAAGCTACGAACAGAAATAGGGATTACCACATAAAAGTGGGGAGAAAGAAGTGTGGTGTGGTGTGATGTGTGAATCTGGGGCCTGAAAGATCTATATTTCATCCTTGCCTAAGTTGCCCGTATGCTCAGGGTCCATGTGAAAGGCTTGATGAGACTTGTAAACATTTCACATCTGGATCTACCACATGCAGTTTCTGGCAGAGGAGCCTATTAATTATCCCCTACCAGGTTTGTAAAAGCTTTGAGGTCTACTGGGCTATCGCCTTTTGCATTGCTCTGAGTAGATGAAATTCAGCTTAATTTTAAATTACATTTTGAGACATGAATACTGATTATATCTGATCATATGGCAAAGCAACCTGAGGAGGGAAGGCTCTTAACAGGCCATAATTTTTACATTCACAGCTGACTTGAAAGGTCAACACTCAGTACAGCATACGACTAACTCAGGAGCCATGATAATAAGAAGAACCTCAATAATTTGGAAAACTAGGCAACAATTTTTTTCATTCTCTTGAGGAAAAAGTTCCTAAATTTGACAAGAGACCAATTATGTGCCTACACTTTACCATGCATGAACATCTGCTATTTCTTAATACCTTAATAGAATCTGTACATTTAAATATTCCTTAAACAAAGAGACAACTGGAGTAGAGGAAACTAGGCTCAACCAAAATACTGAAATAATTTAGCTAAAGTGGATAATTGCTAAAAATTAAGTAGGTTGACCAAATGATAGAAATATATTTTATTTTAGTGCAGGAATAATTGTAAACATAGACAGTACAGAAAAATAATGCAACAATTTTTGCTACCTGAAAGCAACTGTGATATTTTTTCAGTATCTTCCCAGTTTGTGTGTATGCATCTATGTAAGTGTGTATATATGTACATACACACAACTGAACTATCAAGTTGGAACAGACTCAAAGCGGACTCTTCAGTCAGTTCGTTAGAGGCTGCAAATTACATGAAAGGAGATGACCCATCCTTCCACTGCTGAGTGGCTGAGGGATTCGTATTGCCAGAAAGGCAGCACACCTTTTTGGGCTAGCAACACTGTGCTGTGGAAGAAAGATGGACAATCGCCTCCTGTGTGATGTACAGCCTCTTGAAAACCATCTAGAGGGTCAGCTATGAGTTGGTTCTGACCCAACAACAATGAATTGAGTATTAAAAGGATATGCAGCTTCCACTGTCTTTCTACTGATTGTTGCTGTTGTTTGATGCCGTCGAGTCGTAGACGACTCATAGCGACCCTATGAACGAACGACCTGAGCACTGTTCGTACAGAGAGCTTCCAGAGACAAGCCATTTTGGAAGTGGATGCCGCTTCTGCTTCCAGTTCTACTGATTAGACTTCTTAAAAACTATTATAGGTATTGCTATAGGTATAGAGGCATAACTGATGTCTACATCAAAGAAATGGCTCCAAAATTTAATTGCAATGTCCTACAATGTATCAACAAGTTTTATGTATATCAGCAATTTAATTTCAGAATTTCTAATTGTGTATATGCACATGTTTACACATTCTATTATTAGTGTTGCTAAGTCCTAAATAACATGCCTCTGGAAACTCTATAAACTTTGATAAATGTTGACAGTTGTAGAGGGGCTTTAGGCCTTTTGTTCATGTTGTTGTTGTTATGTGCCGTCAAGTCGCTTGCGACTCATAGCGACCCTACGTACAACAGCTCTAAACTCTGCTCTGTCCTGTGCCAATCTCACTGTCTCCGACACACTCATCCCGATTGCCCCAGTCACCGAATCAATTCACCTCCCAGAGGGCCTTCCCCTCCTGCGCTTTTGTTCATAGGGTCGCTATTAGTTGTGCTCCCCTCGAAGGCAGTCAACAAAAACAACAAGTACTCTAGAGTCAGTTCCAATTCTTAGCTACAACCGAATGTGTATGTGTGAGTTTACTGTGGCAACCACTGTGTCAGTCTATCTCATTAAGGGTCTTCCTCTTCTTTCATTGATCTTCTATGTTACAAAGCATGCTACTCTTCTTTAAAGTCTGACCCCCTCCTATTGGTATGTTCAAAGTACATGTCAAAGGGATCAAGCCTTGCCGATCTCCCTTGTGAGGAACACTTTGGTTATACTTCTTTCAAGATAGACTTGTTCATTCTCTTGGCAATCAGCAGAATATTTAATATGCTTCACTAAAACATTAACTCAAAGCACACAAATATTTGTTCTCCAAAATTGCCTTTGAACCTATTTTAATATGTTACTAGTACCTCATTAATTAAAGAGTTAAATAAAATTTCTGACACTTGTTCATTTTGTATTTGTGGAGCAGTAATATCCCTAACTTCTGGCAAAATTATACTTTAGCACATATAGATATTCTGTGATTTACATTTTTCACTCAAGATTATATTTTTGAGATTTATCCATGGCAACATAAATATGGTTCAAATTCATTGCTTTTTATAGAGTATTCATTTAGAGTAAATTTTAGAAGCTTAAATGTACTAAAATTACATACCGTGGACATTTATTTTTCCTCTTGGCAACATTAAAAATCTAGGCCTCTGTGCATTTGCAAATCTGACTGCAAGTCTTGAACATAAAAACATGTCTTTAATGAAGAGGCTGGATTTGAAAGAAAATTTAGATCACACAATACAAAGCAAGTTTTCTTCAAAATATTCTTTGTCACTTCTCTCTTCCAACTCATTCTTTTGGCCTGGTATCTTTACATCTCTTCATAACATTATAACTATTATGGTAAATTAGCACCACACATGCACCAGATTAGAAGTGTGCTCCCAAGGTTTCTGAAGACTGATCTTTTGGAAATAGATTACTAGATCTTTCTCTAGAGGCACATTCAGGTGAAATGGAATCTCCAACTTTGTGGTCAGCAGCCAAGTGTGCTAACACTTTGCATTATCAAGGAACTTTATTGCCTCATGCAAATTTCTCTCCTCTTCTCTGGATTTTTCAAGGCTCTCTACCATTCCCTAAGCAGTACAAGTTCTAATCTCAGAACTGGTTGTGCAAGAGCTGATCTTCCTTAGAAAGTGGGTGAGAACAAAGTACTGTGAAAATCTAGGTTTTAATACTAACGTGCTGCCAGTGTTTTCTCAGTGACCAACAAAGTAAAGGCTCCCTCCATATGTTCATTCATTACTTCAACCAAAAATTTTGAGTGCCTGAAACAGCTTGGAGGGAGCTATGGTGGCTTGTTGTTAGTTGTTGTGTACAGGTACTGCCAAGTTGAGTATGCCACATAACAACCCTATGAACAAAAGGATCTGAACCCTGTTCTAGAACTATACTTGTTTCTCTAGTGTTCATAGGGTTCTCAAAGTCCTGTTACTTAAAAAGTGGATGCCAATCTTGTTTCCAATTCTGTCTTAATCTGGGAGCTCTACCAAAACCTGTCAACAATGGGTAACCCTTATAGCATTTGACACACCAGTAGCGTATAGTTTTTAGTATCATAGCAACTCCATACAGCAGACAGATAGACAAGTGTTGTATCACTTAGAACAATGTTCTCTCCATATACAATTAACTTGGGTTCAACTTACTTTTTAAAAATTTTTTATTTTATTTTAATAATTTTAATGAAAAGTTACAGAGATTTTGGATTTATTCATTGCTCCACTTCTCTCCCCCCCCAGCCCCCCCCCACCCCCAGTTCACTTCTCTCTTTGAAAAGTAATAGAAAAACTCCCTCCCTGGTACACAATCCCCCCGCACTCTTCTCACCACCCCAAGAACATTCCACTATGCAACCTTAATTATGGACCCCTGTGATAACCATAATACCCTATCATACATCACTTTTAAAATATTATCCACTAACTTTTTAAATACAAAGACCAGGTCCTGACTGACTTAAACAAGAAGCTTCCAGCCCACAGCTGATTGTTAACTAAATAAAAATGATAAATCAGCTTACATTTGATCATTGACAAAGGAAAAAATGACCTAACAGTTCACACCTGACTTTCAATTAAATCAAAACAACATATCCTCCAGAATCTAATGCAAAGGTACACAATTCAATTCCACAAGCTCTCCACAGGAGAAGGATAAACAATCTCCTCTCATGCCCTTTACTGCCTTTGAAATCCGGCTGGAGGGTCAGTTATAGGTAAGTTCTGACTCAACAGTACACAACAACAAAGTACCCAGGTGGCCATGTATAATTAAGGCTGCTAACTGGAAGGTCAATACTTTAAGTACACTTGTCATTCTGTGGAAGAATGATAAGTAGTTTCTCCTAGAAAAACAGAGTCAAAAAGTGACGGAAAGTGGCACAGAATCCACTCAGTGGTAGCAGATTTGGTTTTGGCTTGATTATAAGCAAGGGAGTTCCCAGCTAGGTAGCACAAACATTTGGTGCTCAAGGTTGGCAGTTTGAACCGGCTCTGAGGTACCTTGGGAGCTCTGTGGTGTACTCCATAGGGAGTCATGCTACTAGCTCAAAGGTAGTGTCTCTCTGGTGATTCAAAGCCATGAGCAGCTCCTCGGGAGGAAGACGGGCGATCTCCTGTGTGATTTATAGCTTCCAAAAACCCACTGGAGGTTCATCTATGATTCATTTCCAACTCGATGACAAGAGTGAATGAGTGGGTGAGACAAATTTCAGGAGACAGAGCTGGAGATCTGCTTCCAAGATCCCAGGGAGCTCATTTTACTCTGCACACAGATTTGCTATGAGTTAGAATCCATTCAACAACAACTAACAAGCACAAATTCTAAACAACAACAACAAAATTAGTCCCCTCAATGGTTTTCATTCTAGAAATGGAAGCAAACAATAAAGTAATTTACACCAAATTAGTAAAATCTTATGGTATATGGGACAGGGATGACATTTATAGTACTCAAAATGGCCAGGGCGAGAAAGAATACTTTAAGCAGGACAAAGAGCCCAGGTGTGGGAGGTTGTAATTTAAAACAAGGTGCTGAGGAAAGGTCTCTGTGGGGAGGTGTTATTTAAACACGAGCAGAGAGAAAGGAAGCATTGAGTCATGCAGGAGCCTGAGAGGAGAGCATTCACCAGAAACAAAGGCCCTGAGGCAGGAGTGTTTCTGAAGAAGCAGGTCAAGGTGGCTGCAGTGCAGTGACACAGAGGACAGAAGCTGAAGAGGCCAGGAGAGCAATGGCAGGAGGAAGATCTGGGGCATCACATAGCCTGATGTTTAGTCTGAGTGGAAGCGGAAGCTGTTGCAAGGCTCTGAACAGAGGTGTGACATAATCAAATATTTGCTTATTATCTTAATGAGTTCATCTATTTACTCCAATGTAAATAAATGTATCAGATTGTGTCAGGTGATCAATATAAATAAATGTATCCTTTAAACATTTAGTGTGTGTATGTGTGTGTGTGTCCAAGTGTATTGTCTTCTAAATCTAACTCCTGACTTATATTTTGAGAGAACCAATCTGGCTACTAAATCGAAATATTCTAAAGCAAGAAGAAGGAGGAAGAGCAGGAAGGAAGGGAAGTTGGTAGTTGCTGGATAACCCTAATGCACAGCCACATCTTGTCTGTAAGTGTTCTTTGAAATACACTCCTCTTATCAGTCCATGCTCTTTAGTATTATTTCCCCATAGCTAGGAAAATCCCAAGTACTAATGATGTAGTTTGGTATACTTGGAACAATGCAATGATCAAGTTCAATTGCACAGCACATGCAATTATGTACACTTATCATTGCTGGGAGTAGCCCTGATGGAATCATGGTTATCAACTGTTAACTATAAGGTTGAAGGTTTGAACCCACCAGCCACTCCTTAGGACAAAGACACAGCTGTCTGTTTTGGAAATGCGATAGGATTGCAAAAAGTAAGAATCAGTTTAGAAGTATGTCTTGATTTAGTTATCATTAATTTGTTTAGTATTTGAACCTTTCCCTTAATTATAATGAAATTAATTGTTGTACATGCTTGGGCCTTGCTTTAATTGTTTTGGGTCAAATATTCTTCTAAGTGGTTTAGCACTGGTCTGTCCATTTGCTGTACAGAGGTAACTCCTAGTTGCTGTGATGCTGAACACCGTGACACTGACGTTATCCATGGTGGATAGTGTTTGGTAGAGCTCCTAGATTAAAACATGCTTGGAAGCAGGAGTGGCATCCACTTCTGAAATAGTTTGCCTCTGGAAACTCGATGAACTTGGAGGAACAATGAAAGTTATACAAGTATTCAGGTCTTTCATTCATAGGGTAGCTATGAGTCACCTACGACTTGATTGCACTTAACAACAACAACATGCTGTTTTCACCTAGGGAAGCAGGGAGTATAGAATTCAGGCCTAGTATGTATTCAAAGAAAGGACAAGATTTATAAGAAAGTCAATTATAAAATATGTTCTATTTGTTTATATGGTCACTCTTTCTTGTTGCCACCAAATAGGAACTAACTCAAATCTAACCCTTTTGCAGGTTTTCAGAGCCTGTAAACTGTGTTAGGAGGAAATTGCCCATCTTTTCCCCACAGGTTTATATAGTACCTCTTGGAAATAGATTTAATCCATTCAGATAAGAAGGTAGTTAGGTCTGGCCCAATTTTCTTCCTCCTAGAGGAAGAAAGATGTCTGAATACAGAGATATTACAAAGCCTAGGCAAAAATGCCAATCAATGCAACAATTATGGAGTATCTACTCCTATGCAAAGTACTGTGAGAGATAAGAAAGTGAAGAAAAGATTCTGAACAAGTTTAAAGAAGTTATAAAATGATCCACAGATATGGTATTCCAAGGCAAAAGCTAACATAAAAGTAAAAAAAAAACAAAACAAACAAACCCAAGAACCCACCAAAACTGTTGCTATCTAAAGTATGAAATATATTCTGAACCAGTCTTTTAATATTTTCATAAATAATAAAAATGAGTATTTTACAGTATATACTATGCATTAAACATCACCCATTAGTTTAATATACCTTCTCCAAATAATCCTATCATCTCAGTATTCTGTCTGATTTGAATATTTTTTTAAGTGTCTAGGGTATCAACATTTAAGAATTAGAACCGACTAATATATTTTTCAAAACACATTTGTTTTTGTTTAGTTTTCGCTTTTTGAGAGTATTTCCAAGCGGCACATACTGACCTGGCAATCTGATGTCACTTTATTATCACTCATCCGCTGGTGGTGGAAAAATATACCCTATTGGCTCCCAGTCATCTCAGCAAACACAACATCTCTGTGCATTCATTCATTTAGCCTAGGATTTTACATGACATAGGAAATGTGGAAGAGCCCTGGAAGCACAGCGTGCTGCACTGCTCACCCAAGGACTGCCTGCCTCTCTGGCTGTCTGAACCCACCAGCAGCTCCATGAGAGAAAAATGGGTGATCTCCTCCTGTTACGGTTTACGGTGTCAGAAATCCAATGGAGGGTCACTGAGCTGGAACTGATTCAACAGCAGTGAGTGTGTTGTGTGAATGTGAAAGAAAGACAGATTTCTAAAGAACAGGAATTATCTTTTAAATAATACTGAATTCCTTTGAATACTTGGAAAAGTATACAAAAAATTACTTAAAGGGATATAGGATGTTCTGATTAGTTGATATAGTATCTATCTTTAAGAAGGAAGGTCTAGTGCACAGTCCATGGAGAGCACCGCTAACCCAAAGGTGATGCCTGGACAGCCTGAATCTACCAGTGAACCAGGGAGGAAACCCAGACCATCTTCTCCTGTGCGGTTTACAAAACTGGAAATGAATAGAGAGTTAACTGAAGACTCTTCCAACTTGACAGCAATGAAAGTGAGAGAAATCTTCACCATTCTGCATCAAGAACAAACACAATTATAGTCAAATTTGTAAGACTAAACTGATCCAAGATGTTATCACAGTATAGCCTCTGCCATTATGTGTCTTTGGATGGTGCCAATGATTAACACAACTGGTTGATAATTGAATGGTTCGCAGTGCAAGTGCACACCGAGGCTCTTAAGAAAAGGCCCAGCAATGTGCTTCAAAAACCCTCAACCATTGAGAGCCCTGTAGCACACAGTTCCATCCACACACATGAGCTGCTTAAGTCAGGGTCACCAAGATTTGGAGTCTACCTGATGGCAACCAGTTCTTGTGGTTATTTGTCTTTGTGTCAGATCCAACACATATTGAGCCCGTGTACAGCAGAATGAAACACTGCCTCGTCCTATGCCATCCACTATCTCTGCTGCACTGTTGTAACCTCTGAGTGTCTGAAACACCTTCCAATTGACATGGCTTATCTTCTAGCACTGTACTGGACAATATTCTTGGGGAGTTTTAAGTTATAATTTTAGTGAAAATTTACATAGCAAACTAGGGGTGTATGTGTGTGTGTGTGTGTGTCTATGAGCTCCGGTGGTTAAGAAGCTGTGCTGTAATCCCAAAGGCACACAATTCAAATCCATAAGCTGCTCAGCAGAAGAAAGATGGACGATCTCTTCCTATCTGATTAACTGCCTTTGAAAATCTGCTGGAGGGTCAGCTATAGGTCGGTTCCAACTTGATGGTACACAACAACCAACAATACATTATTTTATATATGGGAGAGACTGCCTATCTTTTGCCTGTAGAGTGGCTGGTAGACTGGAGCCTGTTTGGTCAGCAGCCTGACTTGAAACACACTACGACACCAGCTTTGTGTTATGCATGAGCTGTTAAGCAAAAGGTTGTTGTTGTTGTTATGTGCTGTCCAGTCACATGCCGAGTGACCATATGTACAACAGCCCTAAATCCCGCTCTATCCTGTGCCAAACTCACTGTCTTTGACACACCCACCCCCAATCCTCCAGTTACTGAATCAATCCATCTCATCGAAGGTCTTCCTCTCCTGTGCTGTCCTTCCACCCTCTCAAGCACGATGTCCCTCTCCAAGGATTGATCCCTCCTTACAACATGTCCAAAGTATGTCAGATGAAGCTTCAGAATCCTTTCCTCCAAGGAGCAGCCTGGTCTCATCCTCTCTAGGACAAACCTGTTTGTTCTCCTAGCAGTCCATGGTATATTCAATACTCTTCTCCAGCACCACAGCTCAAAGGCATCAATATGCAAAAGGTAGGCAGTTCAAATCTAACAGCTGCTTCACAGGAGGAAGAAGGGTAGTAGTCTCAAGTAAAGATTTATAGTCCTGAAAATCTGGAGTTCCTATGAAGAAGAATTGATTTTACAGAAGTAGGTTTGGTTTGAGGGGTTTTATACATATTGTTGAGTGACACTTGTTACATTTTCCCCAATTTATCAATATTCTCATTTTAATTCTGGTTGTTTTTTCTATTAATATAAATTTTCTGTCTCTCACTGAATAGCTAATCTTCTCATCTTTGCTTGATCAAAGATACTGATTATTTGGTCTCATATACATGATTATTTACAGAAGCAGAGTGCTAATGGATGAGAAGTTTGTTTTATGAGTCAACTATTATTTGGTTGGGAGATGACATCTGGGAATGGATTAAATTGTAATTTCAAGAGTATCTCAGGGCCACAAGCTCAGTGGGTTCTCCAGTTCCTAGTTGTCCACTAAGTCTGTATATTATTTGGATTGAAGCTCAACTTTAAGAAGACAATTATTCTCACCACTAAGCCAATTGACAACACCATGATAGATGGTGAAGAGATTTATTTTATTAACAATTACAACTTGCTTGACTCCACAATCAACACTCTTAACATCAGCAGTCAGGAAAACAAAAGACGAAATGCAGTGGGAAAATCTGCTGTCAAGACTCTCTCCAGATTGCTGAAAAGGAACGATATCAGTACAGAGACCTAGGTGCACCTAATCCAGGCCATGGTCTTTGCAATTACTTGCTGTGCATGAGAGAGCTGGACAATGACAAAAGATGACAGAAAAATTGATACCTTTAGATTGTGGTGCTGGAGAAGAGTCCTGAACATACCATGGACTACCTAGAAAACAAAAAGGTCTGTCTTGGAGAGGGTGAACCCAATTTCTCCTTGGAAGCTAAGATTTTGAAGCTCCACCTCACATACTTTGGCATATGGCCAGGAGAAACAAGGCCTTGGTGAAGAACATCATGCTTGGAAAGGTGGAGGGACAGCACAAGACCCTGGATGAGATGGATTGATATAGTGCCTGGGGCAATGGGGGTTGGTATGTTGGAATTAGTGGCTCAGGGCAGGGCAGGGTTCAGAGCTGCTGTACATAGGGCTGCTATGTGTTACAGGTGACTCGACGGCACATAACAACAACAATTTCTATTCCTTCTATTTCCAGGAGTAACATTTGTTCTATTTTCTCCCATTTTATCTAGGCTTGTCTACTGAGTCCCTGGGAGAACTCTCGGTCTACTGGCAAGAAGCTGTGCTGCAATCCCGAAGGCACACTGTTCCAGACTACCAGCTGCTCCCCAAGAGAAAGACGGGCAATCTCCTCCTGTGTGATTAAGTGCCTCTGAAAACCTGCCTGAGGGTCAGCTATATGGGCCAGTTCTGACTATGGTACACAACACCTGAGTCCCTGGTCAGAATGGCTGCTGCTTGTAGGTGGGCATATTGTAGTTCTTCAGGATAAATAAGACCATGTGAGCTATTGATTCTCCTCTGTGTCTTTGAGACCCTTCTTCTTTTGCTCTCGAGGTGTATAGGCCGCCAAATGTATCTTTGATGACCACTCACAAGCTTTTAGGACTCCAGATGCTATCCGCCAGAGTATGCTGCAGTACAGTATCTGTATAAACTAGTTGTGCAAACAGACAATATTCTGTTGTGATCAATGAAGGTTTCATTGGTTAATTTTTGGAAATTAATTTCCAAGCTTTTAATCTTAGTTGGTCTTATTCTGGAAGTTCCCCTGCACAAGCTACCAGAGTTTGAAAAACTGATAGATGAGGGGTTGTTGTTGTTGTTATGTGCTGTCGAGTCGTTTGAGACTCATAGCGACCCTATGTACAACAGTCCTAAACCCTGCTCTATCTTGTGCCAATTGCACTGTCTCTGACACACCCATCCTGATTACCCCAGTCACTGAATCAATCCACCTCACAGAGGGTCTTCCCCTCCTGCGCTGTCCCTCCACCCTACCAAGCATGATGTCCATTTCCAAGGACCTGTCCCTCCTTGCAACATGCCCAAAGTATGTGAGACGAAGCCTCAGAATCCTTGCCTCCAAGGAGTTGCTTGGTTTAATCCTCTCCAGGATGGATCTGTTTGTTTTCTTGGCAGTCCATGGTACATTCATTACTCTTCTCCAGCACCACAGCTCAAAGGCATCAATTCTCCTTTTGTCCTCCCTAGTCATTGTCCAACTCTCTGATGCATAATAAGTGAGTGCAAAGACCATGGCCTGTCTCAGGCGCACCTTAGTGTCCAGAGAGACACCGTTGCTCTTGAGTACTTTAGAGAGGTCCCTAACAGCAGACTTTCCAATCGCAATATGTTTTTTTTAATTTCCTGATTGCTGGTGCCAAGAGTGTTGACCATGGAACCGAGCAAACTGAAGCTGTGAACAATCTCAATCTCTTCGCCATCCATCCTGATGCTACCGATTAGTCCAGTGGTGAGAATCTTTGTCTTCTTGACATTGAGCCTCAGTCCATACTGAAGGCTGCAGTCCTTGACCCTCTGCAGCAAGTGCATGAGGTCCTCCTCAGTTTCAGCAAGCAGGGTTGTGCCATCCGCATAATGCAGATTGTTAATAGATCTTCCACCAATCCTGATACCACGATTCTCCTCATAGAGCCCAGCCTCTTGGATAATCTGCTCTGCATACACGTTGAAAGGTATGAAGACAGGACACATCCCTGGCGTACACCCTTCCCAATTTTGAACCATGCAGTGTTACCCTGCTCTGTTCTGACTACTGCCTCTTGGTCCAAGTATAGGTTTCGCATTAGCACGATTAAATGTTCTGGGATTCCCATTCTTCTCAGAGTCAGCCACAGTTTGTTATGATCCACACAGTCAAATGCCTTGGCATAATCAATGAAGCACAGATAGACATTCTTCTGGTATTCCCTGCTTTCAGCTAAGATCCATCTAACATCAGCTACAATATCTCTAGTACCATGACCCCTTCTAAACCCAGCCTGGACTTCTGGCCATTCTCTGCTGATGTGCTCTTCCAGTCGTTTTTGGATAATCTTCAGTAGAATCTTGCTTGCATGTGAAATCTATGATATTGTTCTGCAGTTTTCACACTCAGTTGGGTCGCCCTTCTTTGGAATGGGAACAAATACAGATCTCTTCCAGTCAGTTGGCCAAGTGGTTGTTCTCCAGATTTCTTGGCACAACTTGGTGAGCACATCCAGGGCAGCATCTGTTAGCTGAAATATATCAATTGGTATACCATCTATATTTCGCTATTTCCTTCAAAGCAGCTTGAACGTCTTCCTTCATCACCACAGGCTCTTTCTCATATGTTATTTCATTAAATTCTTTTGTATGATGAGGGGTGGGCAGTAAAATAAAATGCTACTGAATGGAACAGAGTTGTTATAACTGAGAAAACACATGAAGAGCTGATGGGGCCTGTGTCTTACTTGCATAGCAGGGAATGGGGAAAACACTTACTGGGAAAATATATGTGGACATCATTCTGAATAAAATTATAATGGGCTAGTAATTAATTGAGGGCCACAGCACAATGGCTCAAGACAAGCAGAGGCTGAGAATAAGAAGTGATTTATAGTAGCAGAGTAAGTTCAACTGCTAAAAATGCTACAAGGAAAAAGTAATTATAGTGAGAAAAGCCTACATCTCAATACCTGTGGTTTTTAATTCTACTTTACCTGAAACTTAAATTCTAGAAGGCACCTAGGGTTGGTCATTTATCTGTATGAGGACTCTAAAGGGCTGAGAGAATCAATGATAAAGATGACTTCTGAATTTATGACTTGTCACGTTGACTCTAATAGCTCAAAGCTCAGGTCAAAGGCACATAATAAAGATTGTTCCTACTTGGAATGAGGGTGAGAAGACTGTGCTGAGAAGGCAAGGTAATGAAACCTGATCTAAGAGTTAAAACATATGTGCAGCATCTTGGCAAACTGCTGCATAGTGGTCAAAATGGTATATGGAGTCATTCAAAGCGCTGACGGCAGACTTTCACCCTCAGCAAGGTTAAAAGAACTTCTATCATCTGGTTGTGCCAACTGATGGCTAGGGTAGCAAAGGAGAAGAAAGTATGGGTGTGTCCTGTGGAAGGACAGGCCCCAGTGTTAACTCTGGGTAAGGGTCAGGTTCAAAGACTTCCGAGTTTGACTCCTAAACATTTGCCTGTCCAAAAGGTAGTTGTGGGTAGAAACCAAAGATAAAACTATAGATCATTTTGAGAGTTTGGGGAAAATAAAACTCAAGACATTACTAATTGTCTACTTCTTGTGCATGTGTGTTTAGAGCTGTGAGGTATTTAGGACATAAATAAGCTTCCCCCTCCCCCCCCAAAAAAATCTCATTAACTATACTTAGTACAGGAAAAAAAGTCACAACTTAATAATTTTTTTCTAAGCAGCCAAAGATTTAGCTCAAAGCCCACTACAAATTTTCTTTTAATGAACTTCATTTAAAGGCATTAAATTGTTCTCAGCTGGCCAGTGAAAAGGAAACAATTTTTTTTTAAGTTGTGGCAGCACAATATCAGAATAAACACAATGACTTAAATCTAATGCTCTGAACTTCCTTTCTGGAAATACCATATTCAAACTTACTGTTAACGGCTTTCCATAGACCTAATGTTCCCTGTTTGTTTTTTCATTGTTGTTGTTTTTAAATAAATGGTTACAGGCTTTACAAAGCCAGATCAGAAAACTTTCTTACATCTTACTCTTTGCTACACAGCTCTACTGTTACCCTTTCCAGCTTCTCCATACAGAAAATAAATCATAGTTTTAACTTGCTAAACCTAAAAATATTTGTTGTTGTTATGTGCTATCAAGTCACCTGAGACTCATAGCGACCCTATGTACAACAGCCCTAAACCCTGCTCTATTCTTTGATAATCTTATTGTCTGACACACCTACCATCATTACCCCAGTTACTGAGTCAATCTGTCTGATCAAGGGTCTTCTTCTCCTGCGCTGTCCCTCCACCCTCCCAAACATGACATCCCTCTCCAAGGACTGGACCCTCTTTGCAACATGTCCAAAGTGTGTGAGACGAAGCCTCAGAACCCTTGGCTCCAAGGAGCAATATGGTTTCACACTCTCCAGGATGAACCTTTTCATTTCTTAGGAGTCCATGGTATATTCAATGCTCTTCTCCTGCACCACAGCTCAAAGGCATCAATTCTCCTTCTATCTTTCCTAGTCATTATCCAGTTCTCTGATGCATAGCAAGTGATTGCAAAGACCATGGCTTATATCAGGTGCATTTAATTTGGTAAATATATTTCTGAAACAAGTACAATTTTTTTTTCATACCTAAAGTCTATCCATAAAAAGAAAATGCTGTGTTCCTTCTCTCTGGTTCAGCAGATTCCCAAACTATTCCTTTGTGACCCACAAAACAGAGGGAAATCTATGTCCATGACCACAGAAAAATTTCCTTTGATGACACTCAACAGAAATTTATCTCAAGCCCAGGATGAACAGGAAGATTATTCTGCACCTTTCCAAGTCTAAAGCCTTTTCCTTTTCTACAGCAATGTGGCCTAACACGTTGCTTACAAGTTAATTGTCCCAGATTCCATGTACGTCTACAATTGCAACACAAACAAGAATGCATGTAAAGCTGATATCCGAGTTCCACTTTGGTTTTTCTCTGAGAGGAAAACGGATGTGGCAAAAAGCCAATTTGTTTCTGTTCAGTTGCTAGCTGTTCCTAATTTGGTGTCTCGCAAAGTGGCATTCTGTTAATGACATAAATGTCAAAGCTGTGATAATGGGCAGAAGTAGAAGAAAATGTTTCCTAAATGGAAAAGCAACAGGAAAACTGCCAAATGGATATTGAATGATGTTGTGTGTTCACTCCGCACTTATGTGCTTCATTCCTACTAGCTTCCACTATGAAAGGACAATAGCCTGCTAAGGAGATCAAGCCCACCTAGATGAAAACCATGGGAAAAGAACCAAGAGGTCAAAGGATTGTTTTCCCTTAACTAACATGACAGATGTCTTCACTCCCCACTCCTTCCGCCATTTGCATCCACGGATGTTGCCTTAGTTATTCTCTTATTTTGTAAAGATGAAGCTTGCCACAAGGAACCAGTTCTGTTGCCAATGACAGCGGGGCTGAGGAGATAGTAGAAGATGCTGCCATAAAGTCATATTCAGCCTAGGCTGTAAGTGCTCTTTGCTCAGTTAGACTTCTAGGCCTGGAATGCAGTGACTTTCCAAGTCAACACCACTAATAAGTGGCTAGATGGAGCCTCAGAAACAAGGTCATGTGATTCACATAACTAGTGCATATTCAAAGTTAAGAACTGAGCATCTCCAAAATCTGTAAATGTTCATTAAAAATAATACAATAAAATTAAAAAAAAATAACTGAGCATCAGACATCAGATACATTCAACTGCTTCTTAGGTAAATACAGAACTATCCCCCCAAAGAAAGACTCAGTTTTGTTTCATAAGATAATAGTCATGAAACTTAGTGACTAACACTGCTAGACATGGTTTCAAATCCTCGCTCTGCTATTTAATAGCCACAGAACCTATTTAAGCCTCAACTTACTTGTCTTTATGATGGGGATAACTGCTGAGATGCCACGTGAAAAACTGGGGTTTGCATTTACTGGCTGCTCTGTGGGAAAAATTAAGAGGCACTCTGCTTCTGTAAAGATTTATAGCATTTGAAAACCCAAGTTGTTGTTGTAGTGTATCATCAAGTCAGAACTGACCCATAGCTGACCTTTTAGCAGGCTTTCAGAAGCAGTAAATCGCATAGGAGGAGACCACCCAGTCTTCTCCACGGAGCAGCTGATGGATTCAAACCACATGCCTTTGGGACTGCAGCAGTTTCTTAACACTAGAACACCAAAGATCCATATAGGAAAACTCATAGGGCAGCTCAACTCTGCCTTTTAGTGTAACTATGGGTCAAGCTCAACATGATGGGAAAGGGCTTGACTTAGTATAATGGTGATAAGAATGCTAACTACTTTAGAAAGCTATGGGGAGATGAAAAGAAATAATGTGCTTAAAGATATAATCACAGTGCCTAGCAGATAGCAAATGCTTCTGAAATATAAGCTGTCAGAATAAGACATTTGGGTTTTCTCCCTTGCACACATTTTCATGCACATATGTTTTCATACTTGGAATATTATACTAATGCTTTTCCTCCAGGATTTTGGAAAAGAAAGCAGAAGATTGCTCACAGAATTAACTTCAAAACCAATACAATGAATTATGCAAGATAGAAAGAAGCTAGATTTAAGGCAGCATGACTTGATAGTAACCCAGTGTAAATATTAACATCTTTATAGAAAGAATGCATCAATACAAAAGCTAGTGCCTTGGCTTTCGACACAGAAACACTTAAACTGCAGAATACACAAGTTCAAATTATCCATCTGTGGTTCCCACACAGCACAGGTACGAATAACTATGAATCCCAGAAGCCATGGGTCAAGGCAACCTTCAAATCCTGGAGCTCAGAGTGCAGGGTGGGGGCAGAAAGGAGGAGCCAGGGAGTACAATGCGTGTGGTAGAAAGTCTCTCAGTGGTCCCTACACTACTCAGGTACGAAATGCAAGCTATAAACTTTAAATCAGTAACATCAAAGTGGAGATATAAGCAAAGGACTGAATCCAACAGACTTGAGTGTCACACCAGCCATCAAGTATTGGCAACTTTATCAGCCCACTTTAGCATAGTTTTCTATGATTACATGAGCCATCTAATTTACCTGATGGATTACATCTCAACATACAAAAATCCTCACCACTGGACCAAAAAGATTTAAATTGTTAGCAATCTTGGTTATATCCACAATCAATACTTTTGGTACTGGTAGTCAAGAAATCAGGAGACATATTGTACTGGGAAGTGTGCAGTCAGGGGCCTTGCCAAATTACTGAGGAGCAATGATGCCACTTTGAAGACTAAGGTGCACTTTTCAATCACTTGCTATGCATTGGAAAGCCGGACGATGAATAAGAATTACAGAACAGGAATGGATTTAGTTGGAGAAGTATACTGAATATCCTGTGGATAGCCAAAAGAACAAAGAAATATATCTTGGAGAAAGTACAGCCAGAATGTTCTTTGGAGGCAAGAATGGTGAAACTTTGTTTCACATACATTGGACATACTATTAGGCGAGGCTATTTCTTGGAAAGGGACATTGCCTGGGAAGGTGGAAGGTCAGCAAAAGAGAAAAACCTTCAATTAGACAGAGTGACGCAGTGCCTGCAGTAATGGGCTTAAGTATGTCAGAGATGATGATGGCACAGGATAGGATAAAGTTCTGATCTGTTGTTCACAGCATCGCTGTGAGTCGTACTTGACAGCATGTCACAACAACAACAACTTACTATGTAATGTGCTACCATACTCTCTAAGCAGTCCAGGGACAACGGTGAGAACTGCTAAAGTATTTGGTATACACCGAGCAGCATTTAATCATCGGGACAAGCCCACAATGTAGTGTTTCTTTTTCTCCATGTATTATAGGTGAGAAAGGTAAACAACAATCCCGAGGCATTAGGTTCCTTGTCCAAGATCACACTGCTCATAAGAGTCAGAACTAGAGTCTAAACACATGTCTTCAGTACCTGAACTCTCAGCCAGTTTACTAGGCTGTCCACAAAGCAGCGGATGAGAACTTTGAAGGATTTCAGCCCTTTAACAATTATATTCAACTTTGTATACTATTGTTAGGAGATGTTAAATCAAGCAAAACTCATAGCAATCCTTTGAAGAGCAGATCTAAACCCTGTCCTATCATGTGCCATCGTCGTCACTTCTGACACACTTGAGCCCACTGCTGCAGTCACTCTGTCAATTCTTCTGGTTGAAGAAGATCTTCTTCTCATTGATCAACCCTCCATCAGGTATTATTATCCCAGGATTAATTTGTAAATTGGTATGTCAGTATTTTGAAAACATATATAAACCTGCTTGGTTACTCGGAGTCCATGCTCAAAAAGATGGAGTAAAATAGTACAACCACTGTGGAAGGCAGTATGGCGCTTTCTCAAAAAGTTGCAGAGGTATCATTTGACCCAGCAATTCCACTACTGGGAATACACACTAAAGAAATCAGAACTGCCACCCAAGAAGATATATGCAAACCCATGTTTATTGCGGCTTTGTTCACAGGAGCAAAGAGTTGAAAACAACCTAAGTGCCTATCAAAAAAACGAATGGATAGAGAAGCTGTTGTATATTCACACAGTGGAATACTACGTTGCATTGAAAAACAAGGAACTCATGCAATATTATTCAAAATGGGTGACCCTGGAGGACATTATGCTGGGTGAAATATCTCAGTCACAAAAGGACTTATATTGTCACTGTTGTAAAACAGGAATGACATTGGGGTTGTGGGGAGAATGAGAAAGATGGGATAAATAATGTATACTGTATTGAAACAGATGAGGGATAAAACTGTTTAAAAGGGTTATGTGATTAGGTATATTATTTTCATGACAGAAGTCTAGATAGAAGGCTGCATAGAGGATTGGACTTGGGGGGAGGGATTGTATAACAATGAAAGAATTTTTCTTTTACTTTTCAAAGAAAAGAACAATCTGGAGGGGAGAGGTAGACAGGAGAAAAGTGCAACAATGAATGAATGGAAATCCAAAGTCTCCGTAAAATAATAATAAAACACATATAAAGGGAGGGAAAAGACGGAGTAGCTCTTGGGTTAACAACTAAATCAGATTTCTGAGTCAGTGGCCTGGGCATTACATACACGGAGAGGGTCATGTTATCAAGTCACACTGTGAGGCTATTTGGAGACAACATATCCATTCAAGATATATAAAAAGACATCTCCTTGTATCCAAGTAGTGTGTGCTGTTTATGCCAGTAGATACAATTATATACCCGTATTTCATGTCTGTGGCAGACAGGGAGGAGCGCTGGTGACACAGAGGTTGCTCAATTGGCTGCTAACGATAAACTTGACAGTTTAAATCCACCAGCTGACCCCCAGAAGATCAGGGAATCTGCTTCCTAATGATTAAAGCCTGAAAAACACCTTGAGTCAGTCTGTTCCGCTCTGTCTTACATGGTTGGGACAAAAATATTTTTCTTTCTTTTCTCTTTTTGTGTGTAGTAGTAAGTAGCCAGACAAGTGAGATGTCATGATTTAGATATTCTCTCCTCCACAATGTATTCTCAAGGATCCACAGGCAGATGACCAACACATGGAGTATCCAGAGTGAGCAGGCACTTCCGGCTTGTCCCTGTCCAAACCAGCTGGTCTAGTCAGACACAGTTGGGGAGAGAGTTGTATTTCAGCATGTGCGTCTGATTTTTTTTTCCCCCTTCATTCGTTCTTTGTAGATTTCCAAATCAAATTCATATTTCTGGCTTATGTCTCCTTATATATGGCATCTTTATTTCTCTAGATAATTTTTACTTCTAGATAATTGATTCTGCAACTACTTAAGAAAGAAACCAAATGTTTGATGTGAAGCAAGTATGTACCCACTCTGGATGGAAGGACTAATTGCTAACACTGTAATGTGCATTAGGAAGCTTATTTGGCAGGCAGTAGATCTAAAGCTATGATATAATAATACACTGACTATACTAGTGAGACGCTGGGATAGGACATAATAATATGCTGGCTGCACTAAAGGCAAGGGTGATGAAACTGGGTCTTCCATAGTTTGCCATGTTGTGAGGAGTAGGCAGTTGTTAGAGAGCCCCCACGCTGGGAAAGGTGGAGGGTCCGTGAAGACCCTCAGCAAGATGGATTGACACTGACTGTAAAAATGAGCCTGTGCATATCAGAAATCATCAGGTGGTAAATGAGGTAAATGTCTGGCTGCTGGCTGAAGGTCAATAGTTTTAACCCACCACTGACTCCAAGGGAGAAAGATGGTGCAGTTTGCTTCCAACAAGATTACAGTCTTAAAAATCTGAAGGGGCAGTTCCACTCTATCCCACAGAGTTGTGAGGAGTTGTAAGTGACTCGATGTTGTTGTGTATCATTGAGTCAGATCTGGCCCATAGCTGACCCTCCGGCAGGTTTTCAGCGGCAGTTAATCGCATAAGAGATTGCCCAGTCTTCTCTCATGGAGCAGCTGGTGGATTTGAAGTGCACACCTTCAAGACTGTAGCACTGCTTCTTGCCACTAGGCCACCAAAGCTAGCAATTAATAATTATCAGTGAAAGACTTTCCCTCTAAATGTAAATGTTGTAAATAATTATCTTCAAAACAAATTAACACTAAATTCTATATATTTACATCTCTTCTAACAATTTGATTGCAAATCTTTTTTTTTTTAATTTAGGTTGTTTATTTTTCATTTCAATGAACATCTACAGAGATTTTGGGATTCCATTCATTCATTGTTGCACCCTTCTCCCCACACAAACCCCACCCCCCTTCCCCCCCTTTTGCTCCTCTCCTTGAAAAGCAAAAGAAAAACTCCCTCATTGGTACACAATCCCCCCCACACCTCCCCAAACCCCACCCCCTACCCCCAAATATAATTGCAAATCTTATATTTTTGTTTCATTTGTTCCTTCAAATATGTCATCTCTGAAAAATGTAGAATAGAATCTTATATTCTCATGGAATCCAAACTTTCCAGAGTATTTGAAGCTGGATGAATTCCTAGCACTACTGCCCTAAATAATAATCTTTAAACTAAAAATATCCCCTGAAATCTTTATACTCTAAAACAGCTTGTTTCATGAAATGCCTCGAGCAGTGTGCTCTTTTGAAGACCTATCTTTTGGGGGATCGAGATGATAAGAGTACCTTGAAAAGTAAGATAAGAAGCTTGTAGGGTAGTTTATGTTAATGATGGTTTAGAAACAAGGAAAAATATGAGATTGGCTAAACAGCTTGAAGAATCTGTGTCACCGAAATGGTCCAGTAGAAATGAGGGAACAGATGTATGCTCTGCTCTATACATTTCCAAAGACAACAAAGAAAATCCAAAAACAAAACAAGAAAATATCCTGTGGCATCTTACCCCACCCTGGTTTCCTAAATACACCCTATATCCTGGCTGTAAGAAAGCAATGTGAGAATGTTTCTGTGTCAAGAAATAGGTCTCATTAAATAATACAAATTAGTTGAAAAGTTCAATTATGGCAGGAGCCTATACACGAAAGAACACCATGGAAGCTGCACTTAACTAGAGAAAAGTTTGCTTTGGCTTCACTCCCCACCTTATCTCTGGTCGATGCATGATGGGCATGACCACCTGTTTCTCACAGGTCTTTCTGGGTGTTTAATGAGGTGACCTCATTCGTCCCCAACCCGCCCTTATTAGTAAGTACTTTGAGCTCCAGGACAGCACAGCGACCCCACCTCCTTACCACGCTCTGCAGACACCCAGCCTAGACTCACTCCACATGCACTGCAGTGACTCAGACAGTTCCTGTTCATTGTGCCCCGAATTCCTGTTTATTAGAGCTCTGAGATCCCTGGGCTTCTATGGCAGCAACATTTCTCTCTAAGCAGAAATTCAATAGTACAGCATGGTGGGCACCGTACTG
This sequence comes from Elephantulus edwardii, assembly GCF_000299155.1. NCBI lineage: Eukaryota > Metazoa > Chordata > Mammalia > Macroscelidea > Macroscelididae > Elephantulus > Elephantulus edwardii. Next base: position 444,201 of record NW_006400150.1, read on the forward strand.
TGTAAACTTTTCATACTGAAAAGGATTTTACTTGCCGAAATTAGATGGCATCCCAACACTAGAATGAGGAAACTTCAACTGGTTGGAAACAAATCATCAGAACTATGAAATAAGTGGATGTGAAATCTTCCAGTAATCACTTTTGCTTATTATTTTTGCCAGACTCTAAATGCTTTTGAAGGTGCAAGATGCATATGAAAACAACAATTGGGCTAAGCTATCTTGAAACTAAAATCTGTCAAAAGCTACCAAGCGAGTCACTCCTTAGACTGTGTGGTTATATAACGCTGCATTCAGAACATAATCATGAACTTGTAGGGATCACTTAGACAACACAAAGAGTTTTCTACATCACGAAATTAAGGATTCTTTCTTAAGATTCCTGGGTCTCCAGACACTTGCCAAACTGGTTGCTTATATCAAATCCAAGCTAAGCTCACTGCTGCTGAGTTAATTCTGACTCATAGCAAAACTGCAGGACAAAGCAAAATTGCCCAGGCTATAAACCTTTATGGAAGCAGATTGTCACATCTTTCTCCTATGGAGCAACTGATAATCTTGAACTTCAGACCTTCTGGTTAGCAGTCAAGAGCTTTTAACCTCTGTGCCAATAGGCCTTGTTCTGTTTATTATATTGACACCAACCATTCCCCCCCCACACACACACTAGCAAACTGGCATATTAAGAAATGAGGATGCTTTGTGAAATTAGCTAGCTTGTCCCATGGACTAAATAAAATTTCATATGCACGAAGTTGATTCCAACTCACATTAACTTTGCAGGACAGAGCCAAACTGTACCATAATGTTTGTAGGGCTGTAAGGCTGTTATTGTTATGTACCATCAAGTCGCTTGCGACTCATAATTACCCTATGTACAAGAGCCCTAAACGCCATTCTATCCTGTGCCAACCTCACCGTCTCAAACACACTCATTCCCACCAATCCACTCACAGAATCTATCCATCTCATTGAGGGTCTTCCTCTCCTGCGCCGTCCCTCCACTCTCCCAAACATGATGTCCCTGTCCAAAGTCCCTCCTTGTATGGGAGCAAAAGGCCTCATACTTTCCCTTTGGAATTGGCTAGTGAGTTTGAAATGTCAACCTTGTGATAACCAACCAAACTTAACCAAGGCACCAAGAGGGATCCTCAGGTCTTATCAACAGTTATGCAAAACTTGAAGCTGTATCATTAAAATGACAAGAAATATTAATTAGTTGGTTTTGCTTTTTAAAAAAGAAATTAGCATAATAAGCATCACAGTTATATATTTTGTTTCTGTGAAGTGTAATATTTTAAGATAGTGGAAAAGAAACAGAAATGTTTTAAACAACAAATCACCCCACATTTCCACAAGTAACCTAGCATTTGGTGCTAATATGTTCAGAAGACAAGGTTCATTCCCAGCTACCCCACCAACACAACCTTCCACTTGGCTTTCTTCTTTTCAAGTCTGACTCTGTTTTTCTAATGCTGACCTTATTACTTCACCAACAATCTCCCAACATTTAATAGCATAGCTGCCTCAGAGAGAAGACTGGCAGCAGGATCTTGGAGACTTGGTTATATGTTTACAATCAGGAAATCTGGGAAAGGAGATATTTCCCTGTGTTTTAAATAGTTCCATTGTTCAGTTGGGTGACACTGTGTAATAGGGAGAACAACAAAAAATATGTCTACTCAACATTTGATAGAGACTATGCAGTAATGTAAAAAAATAAGACCAAAGATTTGTCATTCAATCAACTATCATCTATCTATCGATCTATCTATCTATCTATCTATCTATCTATCTATCTATCTATCTATCTATCTATCATCTATCTATCTACTTACCTACCTACCTACCTACCTACCTACCTACCTACCTACCTATCCTTGTAACCACTTAAACTAGAAATACAGCTGTTCAAGAAAGGTTTCAATAATCTGGTAAGCAAACTGTTCCTGTTTCAGTCAGACAAAGGCATTTTTCTCAAACAGTTGCCATTTCTATTCCTGGATCTTACCAGCTTGGGAAAAAAACCCTGAAAGATTAGGGAAGTAATATAGTTGTTTCTATACAAATTGTTTGACTGTTTCTCTTGCATGCCTTAGAAATTAAACTTTTTTTTTTGAGGTAAAATCACATGTGAGAAAAGGAATCATGACTAACCTCTGAAGGCTGGTAAAGATTCTTAAGAAGGGCATTCCTTTTACCACTGAGAGATACAAAAAAGCAAAAGAGGAGACAGGAGGTCCTAAGAAAAGAATTTAAAGTGTTGGTGTACAATGTTAAATGGAAACATACATTCCACTTATAAGTAACTTTTTAATTTTTACTTACAGGTAAAAAAGAAAATTGTATTTATAGAAAACACCAGTGGAACCTGTAATTAAAGACTCTGTGTGTTTGTGTGTATGTGTTTTGATCTAATTTAAAAAAAATTAAATACTGGCAATGAGCCTAGTTTCATCGTTAGGAAGAAATTCATGGTACATTAATTAAATGATAATTCTATCCTGCAAATCCTCCTGGCCCTCAGTGCCACCTTTCTTCAGAGGTTAGTCAATTCTCAACTATTAAGGCTTCCTGTTACAGAAAAGACTATGATTCTTTTCTCATGTGTGATTTCACCTAAAAAAAAAAGAGATTAATGTCTAAGGCATCCAAGAGAAATAATAATTTATATAGAAACAACTAAAATTACTTCCTTACTCTTTCAATTTTTTTTCCCTCCAAGTTCGTAAAAACCAGGAATAGAAACAGCAACTTTTTGCGGGGTAGCTTTTTCTTTTTTCCCCTCAGGATTATTCTCTCATTTGTGTAAACATATATGCTTTTAGTTACTAAATGAAATATGCTACTCTTGTTGCTGTATATGCTGTTGAGTTGGCAGTGACTCATAGCTAACCCTCCAGCAAATTTCCAGAGGTTGTAAATCATGCTGGAGGAGACTGTCCATCTTTCCCTCTCAGAGCACTTGGTGGAGATGAACTTTGAGTTTCAGCACAACACCTCACCACTAGGCCAGAGCACCCTAAGTGATATATATACAGGTGTGCATACACACACATGTACATACAGGGGGTCTCCAGCTTATGATAAGGTTCTGTTCTAATGATTTTTGTTATTGTGCATCGTCAAGTTGGATACCGACCCTCCAGTGGGTTTTCAAAGGCAGTAGATCACTCAGAAGGAGACTGCCCATCCTTCTGCAGAGCAGCTGGTGGATTTGAACCCTATGCCTTTGGGACTGCAGCACAGCTTCTTGAAACTAGGCCACCAGAGGTCCCTGTTATAATGATTACTCTTGCACAATTTGGTCCCAACTCAAGCAGAAATTTTTTTTAGATGTCATTAATATTACTATTACTTTTATTATCAATACTTTTATAAAGCTAATCTTTCTTTATCCTGAGTGTTAAAAGTATTACATCTGAGAATAATAAAATCCACAAATTCCATGATGCAACACATTGTCTGTCATACATATTATTAAAAATAAGGCGTAAAAAAATATTGGACAGTTGTAAGTGAAATTCATTGTAACTTAAATATATTGTAGATTGGAGACTATGTTGTTTTGGGGTTTTTAAAAAAAAATACATTTTTATTTTATACTGGTTCTCTTTCAAAGTTCATATACATTGTTTTTCACACTGAATCTTCTTTCCCCATTTTTTACCCAACCTTCCATCAAGTTGCACAGCCATATGATTAACCACTCCCACTCCTCTGCTCTCCCCTCCCCTTCCTGGATCCTTGTCCATGTTCTACAAAATGATCTCATGCAGTATTTGTCCTTATAGGACTGAGTTAGTTCACCTAGCAAAATGCTCTCCAGTCCCTCCCAAGGTAGGTACTAATTTACAAAATCATTGCTCTTGCGTGCTGCAGAGTATTCTATTGTGTGAATGTGCCATAATTTCTCAATCCGTTCAATTGTGGTTGGACTCTTGGGCTGTTTCCAAGTTCTTACGATGGTGAATAATGCTGCTATGAACACTGGTTTACAAGTCTCTGTTTGTGCCTCAGTTCTCATTATTTCAGGGTATATTACAAGCAATGGAAGCTGGGTCATATGGAATTTTTATATTCAGCTTCTTGAAGAAACACCAAATTGCCTTTCAGAGTGGTTGTGCCATTTTACAATTCCACTACCAATGTATAAGAGTTCCTATATCACCACATCCTCTCCAACATTTATCACTTGCTGTGTTGTTAAACTTTGCCACTGCTATGAGCATAAGATGGTATCTCATTGTGGTTTCTATTTGCATCTCTCTTATTATCAGTGATTTTGAGCATTTCTTCATGTGTCAATTGGCCCTCTGAATATTCTCATCTGTAAAAAGTCTTTCAATGTCTCTTGCCCATTTTGTAATTGGATTATCAGTCTTTTTCTTCTGGAGGCCCAGGAATATTCTGTAAATTTTTGTCATGAGACTTTTGTCCGAGATGGTATTACAGAGCATTTTTCCTAGACACAATAAAAGACCTAAGTAAATAGAAAAATGTGTCCTGTTCATGAATAGGAAGACTCAATATTGTGAAAATGATAATACTACCAAAAGCAATCTGTGTGTTCAATGCAATCCCAATACACACACCAAATTCATTTTTTCAAGGATATCAAAAGGGAAATTGTCACGTTTGTTTGGAGAGGAAAGAAGCTCCATATAAGACAAAGCACTTCTGAAAAATAAAAATGAAGTGTGAGGCATACCACTCCCTGACTTCAAAAGCTACTGAACAGTGGTAGTAATCAAAATAGCATGAGAGCACAGTACTGATACAATGACAGACACACAGATCAGTGGAACAGAATTGAGCACCCAGAAGTGGACCCACCTATCTATAGCTTTGGACCTAGTGTTATTATCTTCTAAGTGGTACAGCACTGGTCTGTCAATTTGTTGTACTGAGGTAACTTGTGGTTCCTGTGATGTTGAACACTTTGCCACTAATGTGTCAAATGTCATAATGGTTACCCATGGTGGATAGTGTTTGGTGGAGCTCCCAAATTGAGACAGGTTTGGAAGCAGGAGTGGCATCCACTTCCTAAACAACATGCTTCTCAAAGCTCTATGAACGTAGGGAAATGAAATGACTATAGTTAAAGAACAGGGTTCAGGTCTTTTGTTCACACAGTCACTATGAGTCATGCTAACTCAATGGCACTTAGCAACAACAACATCATCTATGGTCAACTGATATTCGACAAGAAAATAAAACCTATCAAACGGTTAAATGACACCTCTCCAACAAATGGTGCTGGCAAAACTGGACTGCTAACTGCAGAAAGCTGAAATAGGATCCACATCTCACAACATACACAAAAATCAACTCAAGGTGGATCAGAGACCTGGGAGTAAAGCCAAAGCCCATAAAGTCTACAAAAGACAGACTGGGACCAAGCTTAGAAGGCCTAGTCTATGGTATAAAGAGACTTCCAAAGACAGTCAGAAATATATCATCTGAAGAAGAGGATAAAATTGATGAATGACACCTTCTAAAGACTGAAGTTCTGTGCTCATCAAAAACTTTTTTCAACAGGGTGAAAAAACCCTACTGACTAGGAATAAACCTTTGTCGTTTTTAAAAAGTTCTTTGAATTGTGGTACTGAAGAAGAGTACTGAATGGCCTGTCAAAAGAGCAAACAAATCTTTTAATTGAAGGAAGTGCAATAAGGGTGCTTCCTTATTGGAAAAGATGGTGAAACTTTGTCTCATATACTTTGGGCATATCGTTAGGCGATGTCAGCCTTAGAAAAGACATCATGCTTAGAAAAGTCGAGGGCTTATGAAAGAAGATCCCGAGTGAAATGGCCTGACACAGTGATTCCAACAATGGGCTTGGATGCAGTGGAAACTGTGAGCATTATCGTTGTTATTTACTGTCAGGTCAGAACTGACTCACAGTGGACCCTCCAGCACATTTTCAGAGTCAGTGAATCACACAGAAGGAGACTGCCCATCTTTCTCCTGTAGAGTAGCTAGGCGATTCAAACCCTGTGCTTCTGAGTTGGCAGTACAACTCCTTACCACTTAAACGACAGACCTCCTTTCATGCTTTAAGGATAGTATAGAATTAAGGCAAAGTTTCAAGCTGTTGTTCATTGAGTCACTGTGAGGCATCACCTACTTAACAAGTTGCTAACCACAATAACCACACTATAAAGACTAGTCCGCAGCATGCTACGATGGCAAGCAAAAGACTTCATATCTCCAGGGGTTGGTATCCATCAGTTGCTCTGCTGAAGAATAATGGGCAGGGCCTTCCTCTGCCATTCACAGGCTCAGAAACACAGTAGAGGGTCAACTATGAGTCAGTTCTGATTACCAGCAATGAGATAAGCTTCCCTCAGTCCTCTGTACAGGTTTCAAACAGCAATGTCTCAATGTGAGTCAGAGTCGACTCAACAGCACATGGCAACATTAACAATGATGTAAGATTCCCAAGAGGAAAGGGAAGTTGGAGAGACAACAAATGCATCTTGTGGCAGGATAATTTGTTAATATAGAGCCTTGTAGTAATCTCTTTAGCAAAGAAATAATTTTTTCTTCTCCTTCTTCCATTCCAACAAGTCTTTTTATTCAGATTCTTTGGTCTAGTTGCTAGCTGTAGACAAGGTGCTCTAGACTCATAACAAGCCCATGCAAGGCAGAATCAAAGATTACTTATCCCCGAACTAGCTCCATCACTCATTTCAGATTAGATCCTTGAGATCCACAGGGTTTCTATTAAGCTAATTTTTTAGCAGCAGACTGTCAGGCCTTTCTTCCTAGTCCAACCTTAATCTGCAAGTTCTGTTAAAATTTGTTCAGCTTCATAGCAAAATACAAGTCTTCACTGAGTAAGTAGGTGGTGCTAGATAAGTGGTGTTTGTAAATAAAATGTTGCTGCTGTTGTTGTTATTAAGTGTTGATGAGTTAAGCACTACTCATAGCAACCCTATGAACAAAAGACCTTCACCATGTCCTAGAACTATTGTTATTTTTCTAAGTTCATAGAGTTTCCAAAGGCATGTTGTTTAGGAAGTAGATGCCACTCCTGCTTCCAAACCTGCCCTAAACTGGGAGCCCCACAAAACTCTGTTAACCATGTGTAACAATTATGGCATTTGACACACCAACAGCACACCGTTCAACATCACAGCAATCCCAAGTTACCACAGTACAGCAAATTGACAGAGCAATGCTCTACCACTTAGAAGAATGTTCCTATCAAACACAATATAAAGCGCATTAGCTGGAAATCCCATCCAAATATCCCTCATTAAAGAAGAAAATTCTAACACTGGATCTCCTTTAGCAAAAGCGCATCTCTCCTCAGGACTTGACTTAAATGTAAAAATAGAAACACAGGACAAAATGTTGACCCTAAAGTTTGCTGATGGAAGGAAGTGTTTGTGTCCATTAACTACAATCAATGGCTACTCGTAGAATAATCCCAGAATCACTAATCACAGTGTGACCAGGCCCAATTCTAATGGTTATTAATGATGTGAGGAAGACACAAGACACTTTCACAGGTTTGGGCAAATCAACAAATGGCCCAGTCAAATAAAAGTACTACAATCCTGGAGTTGCAGAGGTTTGAAAGTGAATTTGGATAAGTAATCTCAAGTGTTTACTCTAAACCAGCATTCCTTCAGTTGAATTAAAAAAAAAAATTATAGAAAAACTTCAATGACTACTGTGAGTTAGATGAGTACATTTATGTATGAAGATGTAATTATTCTACGATATCCACATCTAACATGTACACAGTTTTTACAGAGCTACTCTAACATAGTACTCTACAGACATCTTTTCCCAGAATCCACTGTATTTTAACTATTTAAATGATATTAGAATAGTGATTGATTTGCACTTGGAGTATAATTTCTATCACATTCAACTTCTGGAGAATTTATATAACTGGAATTTCAGTGATGACGAATCTCACCAGAATCATAATGTCATATGTGCTGAGAAAGCCTAATATTGCCATAATACTCCCTATCACTGGGGCAGTGATAGGGAATGAATCCCTGGTTATTATACTAAGGTCACCTAGATACTATTATAGAATGGAAAGAAAACAAAACAGCACAAACCAGGAATTCAGCACCAAGGAGAACAGGGGGACCTTATGATTATTTAAGTAGTTCTCAGCCCTTTCTACATCTATGCATACTATCATTTACCTGTCTTCTTCCTAAATGTTGCCAAAACTTGTGAAATTGTTTCTGTGGTATTGAAATATTAGGAGTTCAGGGCCCAGAGAGAACGTAATGCTTTTCAAATCTTATATAAAGGCCACTTAGCAGTAAAAAATCTGAACAAACTGAATAAGCTCTAAGGAACAATTCTAAATCTCTAGGTGTAGTTTGTGGTGACATCAAGGTAATTTTTTTCTCAAGTAACAAGATCTCATAAAGGTAGTAAGACTATATGCTTAAGTCATTGGTCAACTGGCATATGCTCTAATCTCATTCAAAATGTGAAAAGATGTGAAAAGTAAGATGCATGACAAGAGACAAGACTTCTTTCCTGAAAGACCAAATTATCAAACAGGTTTCTACCAAAAGGATGGTGGTTGAAACCCAGTGGCTCTGAGGGAGGAGTATTTGTTGATCTGCCAAGAAAATCCCATTGGGCAGTTTGATGCTAACACAATGAAATGCGCAAAGATCGGGAGTTAGAAAACTGAAAAGGCAGAACACACTTGGTATTTCTAAAGCTGAAAGGATTAAAGAATAAATTCAGACCTCAAGTTGCAATACTGAAGGCATCTACAGACTAAACAGTCAAAGGAGACAGAATACACAGAGTCACTATCAAAAAAAAAAAAGACCAACATAAAAATTGATCATCACTAATGATAGAAGGAAATAACCCATGATCAGATTCAATGGTATTGGTGTGTATGAGGCCCAAGGTTCAATCCCCAGCACCTTCACCAACAAACAAACAAAATCACTGGTAGAAATTCAGGCTTCACAAGGCACTGGCAGAAAAAAAAGGGCGGGGGGGGAAAGATCTGAGACAAGAAACTCTTAAACAGCTAGTACAATGGCCAGGAAGCAGATAAAAATTTGACTCTAAATTTATGGCAGCTGTATACAGTGTACTGGTTATTTCATCTGGGGGTGAGGGTGGGTGGGAAATGTTCTTAAAAGAAATATTTTTCTCCCTTGATTAAGATGAGGACCACCCTGAGAGAGAATACAATGTCTTCGTCAAGTTTCGTACAACAAATAAAGAAGCAAAAAGCCTTGATGGCTCTTTAAAGTAACACTGGGGTTGTTGTTATGTTGTTATGTGCCGTCGAGTCGCCTGCGACTCATAGCGACCCTATGTACAACAGCCCTAAACTCCACTCTGTCCTGTGCCAATCGCACTGT
>NW_006400150.1:453677-468969 GCF_000299155.1 Elephantulus edwardii
GTAAGGCTCCAGGGATTGACAGAATACATACAAACTGAGGAGCTTCAACAAACAAATGCAAACCTGGACAGACATGCTCATTTATCAATGCCAAGACATTTGGAAGACAGTTACTTGACCAATAGAGAAAAATGAGCCCATAGAATATGGCAATTATTGGACAACACTATTAATATCATACTCAAGTAAATAGAAAAATGCTTGATTATTTAAAAATTGCTGGGGCAACACATCCACAGCAAAGTGATTGAATTTCAAGCTAGATTCAGAAGAAGCGCTGAAACAAGGAATAGTATTGCTAAAGTCAGATGGCTTTTAGCTGAAAGCAAAGATTATCAGAAAGATTTTTACCTGTGTTTTATTGACTGTGGAAAGGCATCTGAGTGGATCATAACAAATTATGAGTAACACTGAAGAGATTGAGAATTCTACAACACTTAATTGTGCTCATGCAAAATCTATACATAATAAACTAGAACAAGGGGACATGACATGGTTTAAAATCATAAAACGTGTGCATCAGCGTTTTAACCTTTTACCATACCTAGTCAATATCATGCTGAGTGAATAACCCGAGAAGCTAAATTATAAGAAGAAGGTGGGCATCAGGACTGGAATAAGATGAAGAAGTAGTCTGTGACATGCAGATGACATACCACATTGCAGAAAAAACAAAACAAAACTTGAAACACTTACTGATTAAGCTCACAAACTATAGCCTTCAGTATGAATTATATCTCAACATAAATGAAAAACATTCTCACAACTGGACTAATAAACATCAACATGGTAGAAGAAAAAACGAAATTGCCAAGAATTTCATTTTACTAGCATCTTCAACCAAACCTATGGGAACTGCAGTCAAGGAATCAAAGGATGTAGTGCAACGGGCAAATCTGCTGACAAAGACATTTTTCAAGCGTTAAAGAGTAGGAATGTCAGTTTAAAAACTGAAGTACACCAGACCCTAGTAATAGTATTTTCAATTCCTTTATATGCATATAAAAGCCATACAATGGAAAAAGATGAACTGGTGTGTTTCAATTGTATTAATGGCAAATACAATTGATTGTATCATGGGCTTTCAAAAGAACAAATTTGTAAGTTCAGAAAACTCTTCAGAATTAAAGATGTTTACACTTTGTCTCACAAAGTTTCATCATATCATCAAGAGAGACCTCTACCTTGAAAAGGACATTTGTGCTTACAAAAGTAGGAGGTCAGTGATGGAGAGGAAGGAACCTAAATTAGAAGTACTGACACGGTGACAGCAATAAAGGGCTTGTGTACATGTGAGATAATGAGAGGGCGCAGGACTGGACAAAGTTGCCTTCTGCTGTAACTGGGGTCACTGTAAGTCAGGGCCAACAAAGACACATGCATCACTGTGAGTACAAAATCACTTGATGGCAACTAATGAGTACAACATCCAGAGCAAAATGTAACAGCTGAAAAACATTTTCGCAGACTTCATAGTTTATATGCCTCTAAAGACAAGTGCTATATGTAGATGGAGGTTTAATGTCATTATTATTTGGCAATAAACTGATGCTTTAATCACTTAAACTTATGTTGTGCATTAGAGAAACTGTTGACAAAAACTAAGATAAAGGTGACACCATCATAAATAAAATGAGCAGGAGTAGACTAACTTCCCACAGTAGAGTCAAGGTTAACTAGTTTATCACACTGCAAAATCGAGACGGTTCTGCTGAGACAAATCACAGGGCACTACACACTTTTGCTTCAGCACAGGAATAGCTTAACTAACACAAATCATGTCTCACTTCAGAAGCGTCTGCATCTCCTCTAAAAGCAGAGGATGTTTCCTAGAATACAAATGGCCTATGTTGCCATGCACCAAGACAAAAGCTCAACTGCTTTGAATGCCCTCCCCCTTATTCTACCCAGGAGATGTATTGCACAAACAAGTCTGCAGTCAGGGACCTCTCCAAATTACTGAAGAGGAATGATGTTAGTTTGAGGGCTAGGCAAGCTTGACTGAGACTGGCTATGCTGCTGAGAGCTGGGACAATGAATAAGAATTACAGAAGAAAAACTGATGGCTTTGAACCGTGGTGTTGGACGAGAGTACTGAATATCTCAAGAACAAAGAGGTATGTATTGGAGGTGAAGCCACAGTGTTCCTTGGAGGCAAAGATGATAAAGCTTCCTCTCATATACTTTGGGCATGTTTTTAGGAGAGGCTAGTCCCTAAGGAAAATCATCATGCTTGGAAATGTGGCAGGATGGTGAAGGAGAAGATCCTTAACCAGGTGGATTGACACAGTGACTGCAACACTATGTCAGAGATAGTGAAATGCAACAGGGTATGACAGGGTTTTTATCTGTTGTTCTTAGGGTTGCTATGAGTCGTACTAGACTTGATGGCATCTAACAACAACAACAATAATAACATTCTCCCAAAAAGGAGAGAGAACTTGCAACAAGCTGGGAAGAAAAGTCTGAAGAAATTAAGCCCTAAATAAAGTAACACTCACAACAATCAGTTAGTAGGGAACAAAATTCCACTGTTATTTTAATGCTTCTAGTTGTCACTTGATCTTTAAAAAGTGCTATCAAGTCAGCAAGAACTTTTCTTAAAGGATAAGTTGCTCACGATAAAAACTAATTAAAAATAAAGAGTGAGACAGATTTCCGAAATGAAGTCTAGTCATCAAATGCTGATTTCCTCCTAATTCCTCCACACAAGTATTTTAGGACTTTTTATTCCAGTGACTGCAATGTAAGTCTTTTAAACTATGGTTCCCTCAATGTCACCATGGAAGCAGGAGCGGCACCCACCTCCTCAAGAACATGCCTCTGGAAACTCTATGAACTTTGATTAATGATGATAGTTATAGAAAGGCTTCAGGCCTTTTGTTCATAGGGTCGCTATCAACAACCACAACATCACCAGTCGATTTCATTTGGCAGTATAAGGCGTTACGTGTTTGACAGCTAACCTAACAGCCAAAAGTTTGAATCTAACAGCAGCTCCTTTGGTGAAAGGCAGTCTCCTTCCATAAAGTCTTATGCCCTTTGAAACCCTGTAAGAGTGAACACGAGTTGGACAAAGCTCAACAGCAGAGGATTTTTAAACATACAGTTGGACCAGAAACAAACAAACAAACAAAGGCAATAAATATTTATACAATACTTTGAGAAACAAAGTGTAATCTTAAGCAATGCTGCATTGCATTCATTTTCTAAAATATCACTAACCATTATTTCACACCAGCAAATCTGGGTTACTAAATGTTGTGTGTAGTTTCAGGGGCATACTGCTGGTATAGTCCCTAAAATGTTGCGTTACTAAGTCAAAGGCTATGTCTCTCCAGCAGTTTTAATCCACCAGTGGTTCCAAAAAGGAAAGATGGACAGTATCTATGATTTATAGCCTTTAAAATTCAATGGAGGTTTACCTATGAGTTGGTTCTGATGCAATGACATTGAGTTGAAACATATGTGTGCTTGAATACTTATATCTAATAAAACATACACTACAACATACATGATTATTGTTTTCATGGGCGTGTGGCGAGGAAGGGACCAGTCTTTGGAAAAGGACATCAAGCTTGGAAAGGTGGAGGGACAGCACAGGAGAGGAACAGTGCAGAAGAGGAAGATTCTGGATGAGCTGGACTGACACAGCAACTGGGGCAATGGGATTAGGTGTGTCAGAGTCAGCGAGACTGGTTCTGGATAGGGCAGGCTTCAGAAGTAATGTACACAGGGTCGCAACAAGTCGCCGGTGACTCAAGGGCCCATAACAGAGCTTAAAAATCCATTTTTCTCAATAAACTCTTTTATCATTTGTATAAGCTAAATAAGCATCAGACACATTGCCATATATAACTAAAAAAACAAGTTAAATCCTTGTCAACAAAGACATGATTTTGACAAGAAGAGCAGATAAAGGTAGATGAGAATTGTCTCTTATTTTGGTCTTGATGTAGAATATTCTGGACATCTCAACACTAAAAATGGTGTTTTAGAGAGCTACTGACCCTTTGCAGCTCTCCTACTGGAGACTGTACATTTCTTACCGACTTCTTGTTGTTAAGTGCCACTGAGTAGACTACAGCTCATAGAAATCCTATGAACAATGGACTGAACCTTGCCCTATCTTGTATACCACACTCAAGCCCACCACTACAGTCACTATGTCAATCCATCCCATTGAAGGTCTTCCTCCTCCTTCACTGACTCCCACCTTTTCAATTAAAACAATAACATGAAAATTTTGCTGAAAATGGGCAGGAGTGCATTGAGCATAATAAACCCTGTCCTTATAAAGAATCCTTATCTCTTAAGTGAGTGAAGTTTCCATTTGACAGTTACACTTTATTAAAAAGCAGTGATTGTAGGCTAAACTGAGAGCTACAAAGTCAGATTCTTTCACCATCCTTAGGAGATAAATCTAAAAATTGATTACATGAGACAAGAGTTCATTTACAGAATTATTCTGGCAAATGTACGTATTTCAAAAGACTCTAGAAGCTCAGAGATTCAAGAAGGAACAGAGCAAAAGTTTTTGGGAACGGTAGAGACTGCTTCTGACAAATAAGCACACCTTCAAAGCAAGTGACAGAACTAGGTCACTATGAGTAAGTGAATTTTCCACTGACTCATTTCCACACGTGTCATGGGCAGCAAAGGATGCCAGTGATCTAGTTCTCTACCTGGAAGAGCAGTACAAATTAGTTCTCTAATGAAAGAAGCTGAAATTAAAACTGACTTGGCAGGGAGAACAAATCCCATTCTGATCTGCAGACAGGTCTGGAGGCAGTAAGGTTAACAGGACTGGCCAAAAATACACTCTTGATAAAAACTCCTCCTGCATTTAGAAATGTTAACACTTTGATCTTAGATATGTGGAACAGATAAGTACAATTGGGTTCAATGTGGTTGCTCTGATTAACAAAGATTCCACAGAACTGCACAAAGTCTACCTGCAGTTTTTTTAATGCTTAACGATGAATGCAAATAACCTCTATTTTTTTCTGGGGGGGACCACCCAACACTCTAAATTATTTTTAAATACAGATTCATTTACTTTCGTGCAAATGGAGCATACCACTGTAAATGTCAAATAGTCACCATTCATTATGATAATAGGGCCCAGCAAATCTTTTCAACTTATTCAAAGTTCACTGCATGAATGATCTGAGCCCTAGTCCCCAGACAGACTTTAAAATATATCCTTATTAAAAAATTCAAGGGCAATGAATAAGGCTGGAGAGGTGACAAGAGACGGCCCTCCTCTGGCATCTACTCTGGAAAATGTCCAGTGCTTTCTCCTGGAGCGTCTGGGGAGCTGTCACATTCTGCATCCATTCAGGGGTCACCAAGGTGGAGTAATACTGCGGAGACGGATGGTCTCCACCTATCAGGAACTTACATTAAAATAAGGCTCCTGAATAAATACATAAATTTTACTCCAGAGGGAGATCCTCCAAGGATGAAGATAAATACTTTCTGCCACATGTTTACTGTGGCCATTAGCTTTATGTTCATCAGTGGACTTGATCAGTTAGGCAGTCATCTACGTTTTTGGTTTTATTTTAAAAAAAACACAAACCAGTAGCATCAGTTCTGAAGCATCAGTTGAAGTTAATAGGAAAAATAAAATGCACTGTATAAACAGGCTGGCAAGGGATAACATCCATACCTTGGCCTCTTTAGCCACATGCTCTACAGAACAAAGGAAAACAAAAATAACAAAATATAGCTCTTCTGATACCCAGTGCTCTATAAAAGAGTCTACCTCCAATCCTGAAATATTTGGACATAGATAGTTTTAATGTTTCAATCTAAAGTCTCTTGAAACTGAAAAATTGAATGGAAAGGCTTTAAAACCACAATCACATTACTATGCACAAAACAAGTCTTATTACAAATACCATCCCTGGGAGTCTGGCCAATTTGCCTCTGGCCTAGAATAATGACTTCTAAAAAGGAAAAGGTATTTGTTCTCTGAGTTAAAATGTCACCCAGATGATCTATTCCTGCCAGCAGTGTTATGGTTACTTTTGTGATGAATATGTCATTTTACAAATGCTATCCAAGGGCAATCAGAGAGATGAACATGTGTGATCTCTCACTTAGAACTCACCAGTTGAACTCAGTGGTGACAAGGAAAACAACTCCAAACATTGAATATTGCATGCTAGACTGTAAAGCCAAGGACAGAGGAATGGAAGTGTCCTATCATTGCATTACTAATTGTAACCAGACGAGCCAAACTTGTTGCCTTCAACACAAGCCTCACTCAGTGTGATTTTCCATTGGGCTTCTGATGAAGTAAATCTGATTGTCCTTCTCTCATGAAATGATCAGTGAATTCTAGCAGCTGATCTTATAGTCAGCAGCCTAACAGAGAAACTCACTCTGCCACTGGGCCAGAGCCTTAAAAACGATTTTTTAAATGAAGACATCATTTACCTACAACTACCCAAAATACTTAGAAAATAAAAACATGTTTAATTTGTAGTTTGGATTTATAATTTCAAGAATGCATCTAAATGCACATAATGATTATCTTACATAAAATCTTGGTTCAGTTTTACCTTTAACCATGTCCATATTTAAGTGAAATTATTTCACCAAATAAAATTTGTGGTATGTCAGTCAGAGGACTTCAAAGCCTCTGAACATTTTTCTAGGTTTATGTTCAGATTAATTAGGATCAACCTCATACAAGCTTGGACATAGGATTAACTTGTTCAGTCCACAGATACAGACATGTCAATAATGTGATTGATTATAAAGTTAAAAGAATGAGATTAAACATGCTTCTCCTTCCTGCTACCCTTTTTCCCCATATGAGGAAACACATTTCCCTTCTAAGATTTGTCATGTCCACTTTATTTTTAGCCTATGTGGCATAGAAATTACGCTGCCCACAGAAGATGTGCTCCAGAAAAATGTTTCTTGTTACTATCAAAGAAAAAAAAAGGCATGTCAGAAAACTACTGTCTCTGTGCCACAGAGTTCTGCAACTCGGAATTCCAACTCAATCTCTATTAATCACTAACATCCCCATTACCTTTTCTTTAGTGATGAATGGTGAGGTTCTTTATAAGGAAATTGTCAGAAGTGTACTAAAATTTCAGCAGCAAAAAAGAACTTATATGTCTATGGAAAATAATAAGTATATGACTCCAGAAATGGAAAATACTATTTAAACCATGTATGAATAATTTCTCCACTCTTCCCCCAATTTCTCTTGAGGCCACAGAGAATTGGAAACATTAGAAACTAGAAACCCTTATACACTGCCTGGGTTTAAGGAGACTTAGGAACCTGACGCTCCTGAAAGAGAAATATTCCAAACTGATAACTTTGGCAACTTTCCATTGGTATTTATGTATGTGACTCTTCGCCCCCAACTCTTTCTGACATTTCAAACCCTTTCCATGCAATGACTCCCAACCTGAAGTTAAGAGTCTGTCTCTCTGTGTGACTCCGGTTTCAGAGACTGGCAACAGTCCTTCAATATTCTAAAGTAGAAATAAAGACACAAAGCTCTGCTCTTGGCCCTTCCTCACTCTCATCCCCTAATGAATCGTGCAGTCCTGGGCTATCACCTCCTGTGTGTCTCCATTCACTCTCACGCCGCCAACCTGGCTGTGGCATTGTCACCATCTCTGGCCTGGAGCCCTGTGACGCTTGCTTTAACTGAAATCCTAGTCTCTTCCTTGTCTAACTCCAATTTATCCTCCACTGCCAGGGAGCTGTACAATGGCCAGTGGCTCCTCTTGCCCTGAGAGTAAATTCTAAACCTGGAGTAAATTCCAGGGCCTTGTTTATCACGCTAATTGAACTTCTTCTCCACTCTCATTTGTAGAGCTATTTGTTTCCCTTTGCCTGTAATACTTTTACACCATTCATTGATGCCTTTCTCTCATTCACCAGCCTAGTTTGCTTCCTTGACAGCCAATGTGTCCCAATTAAGTGTGCATTGGATACTCTAAAGACCCTCTCTCCTCCCCTCACCACTGCATGGTTAAGGCAGGTAGGATCAAACACATACACAAAGTTGTAAATTCTTGTTAATTTTTTTGTTTTATCCCTATAAAAAAAAACCCTGCGACATTGTCTTTGAACCTGTACCCTCTCTCCATTCCCTAAATGTGTGGTGCAACACCTGACCCACAGGAATATTAGACATCAAAGCTGCCTGAGCCCAGTTCCTCACACTTGAGGCCTCATGTCCTATGTGAAATCAGCCCCACTCTTCCCTTATTTTCTTAATCTCGCTTCACATGAAATTCACTCTCAGGACCCCAGATAAGACACATGTAATGGATGAGACTGGCTATCCTAACTTGCTCAGGGACATTTTTCTTTTCATGAGATTAAGAACAACAAACACAATTTTGCATTGTATGTGCATCAATTACATCAGTGCAACTTCAGACATCACAGAGCCATTTGGAAAGACTTCACACACACACACAAAAATCCCTCACTGCCCTCATAACCATTGTTATGAAACAGGACAGGCACAGGGGTGGGGAGTGGGGAGAGAATGGGTAGAGTGGCTAGATAAAGAACACTGCATTAGGTCAGATGAGAGGAAGAACTGTCTGAAAGGAATATATATATAGCATTCTATGAGGTGCATTGCAGGAAGGGTTGAGGAAGTGAGAAGTGGAGGGGAGAGAAAATGTGAAACAGTGGATAGAAATGAAAACATTTTTGATGATAAAAAAACCCAAAAGCACCTCATTGCAATTGGGTTGTCCCTTTAGGATAGAGAACTGCTCCCATAGTTTCTAAGGCCATAATTTTTATTGTAGATGGCCACAGCTTTCTCCCAAAGAGCAGTTGATGGGTCTGAACCACAGATTTATTTTTTACTAGAAATCCAAACTTAAGTCTACAGTGGTACCAGGGCAAGCAGTCTTAAAAACACCTAAGTCCAGAATGAAGGCTTCATAGTGCAGTGGACTTGGGGGGAGGGATTGCATAACAATGAAAGAATTTTTTTTTTCACTTTTCAAAGAGAAGAACAAACTGGAGTGGAGGGTTGGGCAGGAAGAAAAGTGCAAGAATGAATAAATGGAAATCCAAAATGTCTATAAATTTTCATTAAAATTAATAATAATAAAAAATTTAAAGAACAGAACAGTGGTGGCAAAACATTCTAATGAAAAGGGTCATTTCTGGGAAATTGTTATTGTTGTTGTTGCTGTTAGGTGCATCGAGTCACCTGCTCTGAAGCCTACCCTGTCCTGAGCCAGTCTCACTGACAGCAACGTATCTCTCCCCATTGCCCCAGTTACTGTATCAATCCATCCAATTTCTACACTTCCATTACCCGATCCCACTTTGAAGAAACGAATGCTGATCTTTTCCGTGGCACTCTGGACCCTGTGGGGAAAACCCTAGCTACATAAGTCACAGGTCAAGAATAGAGTTCTGGTGGGTGGTTCTAGAATAAGAGTCAACGGAAAGGAACTGACTAAGAGCATGAACCTGGATGAGGCTGTTGCTTATGATGCAGCTGTCCAGGTGGCTACTGTCTCTGAAGATAAACGTCGAAATGCTCCAGATTTGCTACTCCAGTGTTTATTATTATTACTATTATTATTATTTACCACTGAGTCAGAAAGTCAGAGCAGACTCACAGCTGACCTTCCAGCTGGTTTTCAGGGGCACTAAATCACATAGGAGGAGATTACCCGTCTTTCTCTTCCATGGAGCAGCTAGTCAATTAGAATTCCCTGCCTCTGGGTTGGCATCACAACTCCTTATCACTAACCCACCAGACCTGGGACCCCAAAATTTCCTTCCTCCTCTAACACTACTCTTCAACAATCTATAACTTTTTCAGAATGAAAACTCTTCTAGAGAAAATACTTAAAATTCTTAAAAGTATGTTGAGTTTCTGGTTGAAAATATCTTGACTGTTTTAAGTTTTCTTACTGTGACAGGTTAAGTTTTTCATTTGGAGCTATCTGAAGAAAACTAGGAGGAAATCTCCCCATATCTCATGTAATTCCATGTTTAGAGGTAACTGTACCTAGGCACCGTGCCCAAGACTTCATCACTAAATGGTATTTTCTTCTGTATTTGTAGCAAGAGGCCCCAGCAGCCTACTTAGACAATACACATTTGCATTCATCTGTGGGCGTCTATAGGAAAGTGCTCCTATGGCACAGTCAGGATTCTGTTGAGAATAAAGCATCTCTGTGTGATCTACTGGCCAAGGCAGGCTTATTTTACTTTCTGTTTGTAATAACGATATATTTCAATGAGCTCTGTCGTACAGATAAATGTGTACAGTGATCCAGTCGTGTATCTCCACACATTAAAGTAAAAAACTGCTGTCTTCTACACTAATTATCTGAGTTATATCATTATAAATGTAGATAATAAATATCCTCATACATTTTCTAGCAATAACTCTGATAACTTACAATAATTACAAAAACATATCCTCTTAATGAAGATAATATTAATACCACTATGTAAAAACATTAATAGAAGAAAATATTGTAGAATATATTGTGCCTTCTATATTTAACATGATATATTTGGATTGTCACAAACAGAGGTAACTGGCTAATTTCAACCTGATTTCTTTGCAGAGAGAGTTCTGCATCTGTATTCACAATTCAAATGAGATGAAGCACAAAGATAAGAAGGGGTCGAAGCCTTGCTGCCCATTGTCAGCTCTGTGAGTCACTGAGAAATGATGGATTCCCACCAGCTCCCCCCCCCCATTTCTTTTGAACAAGATCCTGTGGTCTGAAGTAAAGAAGTGCCTAAGGGGTTGTGATTTAAAATTCCTCTGTTTCATGGTGATTAGCATAAACGATCTTGATAGAAAACTATATGCAGACGTAGAAGAGTCAATGAAAGGTCTTGATCCACAGCAGCAGTCAGGGAGGTAAAGCTGCTGACCGTCTGTGCTTCAAGCTTCTTATCTAATCTAGTTGAGAATCTTTTAACCTAAAATAATTTCATATTTACAAACTATTCTTCTGATTACATACATCACCTTTCATAAGCAGACAGACACATCAAATCGCCACATTTTGTTCCACTCTTCCTCCATTAGGGTATGAGTTTGCTCTTAATTTAATACAGTTAGAGGTATTTCTATAGTTCCGTGCAAATCTGAACATCCTCTTTCCATTGTTGTTGCTGTTAGGTGCCACCAAGTTGAGTACGACTCATCGTGACACTATAAACAACAGATCTGAACCCTGTCTTATCCTGTGCCAGCCTCTCAATCTCTCACACTCAAGCCCATCACTGTTGTCACTGTGTCAATTCACCTGGTTGAGGCTCTTCCTCTCTTTTATCATCCTGCACCTATCCAAGTATGATGTCCTTCTTCAAGGAAAAGCCTTCCTAGCAATATGTCCAAAATATGTGAGACTGAGCTTCGCCATCCTTGCCTCCCAGAAGCACCCTAGTTTCACCTTCTCCAGGAGCTATCTGTTTGTTCTTTTGGAAGTCCACTGGGATATTCAGCATTGTTCTCCAGCACCACAATGCAAAGGCATCACATTTCTTCTGTCATCTTTATTCACTGTCCAGTTTTCCTCAGCACAGCAAGTAATTGAAAAGAGCATACCTTAGCCCTCACACTAATGTCACTGCCCCCCAGTAATTTGGAGTCATCTCTGACTGCAGCCTTTCCTAGTGCAATACGTCTCCTGATCACCTGACCTGTTGGTACCAAGTGTATTGACTGTGGATCCAGGTAAGATGAAGTTGTTGACAGTTTCAATCTTCATCTATCATGGGGTTGGTCCAGTGCTGAGAATTGTTATTTTCTTAATGATGTGATGCAATTCATATTAAAGTTTGCAGCCTTCTATAGCAAGTGCAAAGTCAAACTAATACCCCTTTCAAATGTAAATGGAAAAACTGTGTGGAAAGCCCAGGGTGCAGAAAGTAGTTAAAGTGTTCGCATGGCTAGCTGGAAGGCTGGAGGTTCAAATTCACCCAGAAGTGACTCAGAATAAAAACCTAAAAACTTCATGCTAAAAAGTCAGTTCCTGAAAACCCTTTCGGGCTTATTTTTACTCTGACACACATGACACTGTCATGACTCAGAAATGATTCAGCAACAAATGCTATAATGTTGTGAGAGGATGTGACAGGTGAGTAGAGTCACATTCAAGATAATTTGTACTTTTGTTCTTTTTTTTTCCAAAGAATTTTCTCTCCAAAACTCTATGTTGAAGTTGGTTGATAGACAATGATAAGAAGTCATTTTGTAAAGGGAGATGGTAAAAGTTCCTTCTTACATCCTCTTCTTAGGTGTGTCATCCTGAGTCTGAACTTACACGCTAACATGGGAGCATTTAACAGCAGTCGTAGGTGAGTCCAGACCTAGATCAGCAGTTTGGCCCAATCTTCATCTGGGCTCTGGTGGCCTAGTGGTAAGAAGCTGCGCTGAAATCACAAAGATATGCGGTTTGAATCCGCCAGCTGCTCTGCTGAAGAAGGATGGACAATCTTCTCCTATGCAATTCACTGCCTCTGACAATCTGCTGGAGGGTCAGCTATGAGTCGGTTCCAACTTGACAATACACAACAACAACAACAACACACCTCTTATTAAAACACTTAAAACCCCAGGAAAGAAAACTCCTTCAACATTACCAAACATGGAAAGTCTTATTATTATTATTATTATTTTCTTTCATATTTCAAAGGTTTTGCTTTCCAGCTGAGCAAAAAAAATTCAAGTTGACTAAATGGGCAGGTACAGCACACAGTATTTGTACTTCATTTAATGAAGAGAATCATGTAGTTTGTAGCAAAGGCTTGGTGATGCTACTGACAACAAAAAGCCAAAGCGACACAGGATCCTTTAGGGTAAGTGTAGGTCACATTCCCAGTTGAAGGAGCCAGTTCCTCTAGTGCTTTAAGTCTTCCAGACGCAAATGGAGTATCTGTGGCAGAAACAGGTTAAGAGTTTGGCTACTAGCTAAATGTTTGGGGTTCAAATCTACCCAGAGGTGGCTCAGAAGAAAGGCATAATCTATCAGCTTCCAAAGGGTTACTGTGACTGACATTCTATAGGGCACGTGGCGTTGTCTTAAGTGGTTCAGAATCGACTTGATGGCATCTGATGACTAGTAAATACATTGAAACAATCTGACCAGTGTGACAATGACTTCTACCAATCTTGTTTTTTATTATTGCTACTGTATTTTTATTTGCTTGCTTGTTGCCTTGCTTGTTGTCAGAGATGCAAGGTAAAAGTCATTGGGGAAAACCCAACAGTGACCTTTTGAACTACTCATACTGACTTCCCAGCTAGGTGAATCAAAGATTACTTTTCCGGCATAACATCCCTGAAGTCATTCCAGTGCCTAGAGTCAGTCTCATGATAAACTCCAGCTGTCATCAGAGTCCGTTTTTCTCCACAGCACAACAGTATCTGAGTTGCCAACAAAAGAAAAAAAAAACAACAAACAAACAAAAAACACAAACCAGTTTCTCGGAATTCATTTAAAATTATGACGACCTCTCAGGACAGAGTAGAACTGTTCCGCAGGGTTTCCAAAACCAGAATCTGTCATGGAAGCCGACTGCTATGTCTTCGTTCTGTGGAGTTACTGAAGGACCTGGACCACCAAGCATTCAGTCAGCAATTGAGTGTTTAATCACTGTACCACCAGAGCCCCTTTTCTGGTGCTGTCAAGGCCTTCTCATTTACATAGTCTAATCCTGGAGTGCATGAGTTTCCAGGGGTCTGTGAATTGGCTTTAGTGGGTCTGTGAACTTGCATAGTAAAAGAAATAAATTGCACCTCTATTCTTTTTACCAGCCAGGAACTGAGATCTATCACTTCCTTCACATTTGTATGTGTGTTCACAGTAGTATCAGCATACTTAGAATCTTGCCATCAATAGATACCATATTTTCATAGCAGTTGTCATAACAGTTACTGCAGATATCGCAAATAATAATCATTTATCCTCATCACTTCAGAATTATGGTGGTTATTAGATTCATCTCTGTTTCTTGATATCTGGTATGTTAATATAGTACCATATATATCACACATTTTAACACTGTGATGACTACTTCAAGAAAAATCCCTTTCTTTTATAATCCTATTCCTGGTTACCAAGTCGATTCAACTCACAGTGACCCCCATCATGTCTCCAAGGCTGTAAATCTTTAGAGCAAGAGACAGTGTCATTTTCTCCAAGACTGGTAGGTTCAAATCACTAAGGTTTTGTTGGCTGCTGCATGCTTAAGCTCTGTATAATATATAATACACCACAAATACACAATAACTGACCCTCCAGCAGGTTTTCACAGTTAATCACACAGGAGGACATTGCCCATCTTTCTCCCATGGAGCAGTTGGTGGATTTGAATCATACAGCTTTGGGATTGTAGTGCAGCTTCTTGCCACAAGGCTACCAGAACTCCCCACAAATATATAATCCTAAATACATTTCCTATTTTACAAAATTATTTTGCAATAATGTTTTATGGCCTGCCGTTTTCATTATGCTGCCAAAGAATGGGTGTGAGGGAGGGAGTTGAATGTTCTGTAAGTCTTACTACTAACTACTAGTAATCACCGAAGAGTCTTAATGGTGCAGCTGTTAAGCAGTTGGTTGCAAACCAAAGGAAAGACAGTTTTAATCCACCCAGAAGTTCTGGGGGAAAAAGACCTGGCACCTGCTCCCATAAGGGCTGTGCAGGTGTTCAATGCTGTTGAGTAAGCAGACATATGAACAGAGAGACACTGCTCTAACCTGCGTTATCATCATGACCTCCACCAAGTGTAAGTCCATTGCTGTGGTCACTGCACCTATCCATCTCATGGAAGCTCTTCCTCTTTTCTTTGACTCTACTTTTCCAAGCATGATGACTGACTTATTCCAAAGACTGGCCCTTCCTGACAACATGCCCACAGTATATAAGACGAAGTTTCATCGTCTTTGCCTCTAAGGAGCACTCTGTTTGCACTTCCTCTGAGACAGACTTGTTTGTCTTCTGGCAGTTCAATGCTCAATACTTTATCAGCACCATGATTTAAAGACATCAATTCATTCTTATTTACTATTCAACTTTCACGTGCACACAAAGCAAGAGAAAAATACCATGGCATGAGTAGGCACAACATAGACTTTGAACTAATATCCTTGCTCTTTAGCAAGTATGGCCATAAAACATAAAGCCAAACAGGATATGAATAGACACTTCACCAAAGAAGACATTCAGATGGCCAACAAGCACATGAAGAAATGTTCAAAATCCCTAGCTCTAAGAGAGATGCAAATCAAAACAACTA
>NW_006400150.1:471375-563274 GCF_000299155.1 Elephantulus edwardii
ATATAATTAAAAAAAAACCTCAACCCATAAAGCTAAGAGAACTCTAGGGGTGGGAGGGACTAGCATTGAAAAGTATTTTCTAGTTTTGAAAAGTGTCTTCCAGCTACCCTATGCAGTATCGGGCTCTTGATTTCATTATCTCTTCACTTCTTATAGTACCATTAGTATATGCAGAAAAAGGAGTTTCTTCTCTTCCAGAGCATCCAATGATAAGTTCAGGCATTGAGAAATGTGTCATAGAATTGAAACATCCTAGAAACAGACAACGAGTGCATCTATTAATCCTTAGTGATAATTACCCTCAGTTATACTACAAACTAGTGACTGAGTAAGCATTACATAGGATGAAGTATTGTTCTGGATGAATATTGAACATCCATTCTGAAAACAGATACTTTAAAAGTTTCTAGTTCCCTTGTCCCAGAAACATAAAAGACTTTGGGTATAAAAGTCAACCTAAATTTGTAATGAAATTTAAAAAAAAGAAGAAGAATCCATGATTGAATAAACAAAATGAGCACGGAATGTAAGTAAAGCCAAACTCATGGCTGCTAAGCTAATTGCTTAGCATCAAAGTGACCCTCCACAGGGTTTCCAAGGCTGTAAGTATTTACAGAGGAAACTGCTTCACCCTTCGCCCACGGAGTGGCCAGTAGATTTAAACTGCCAGTCTTTCGGATAGCAGGAATGCACTATACCATCAGGCCTCCTTCAATGATCAAAACGAAAAATGAGTAGAGATTACAAATCAAGGAGGCATATTTATAAAATAATTGTTTAACTATATACACAAACACACATGATGACTTTGCTTTATTACATTTAAAATTCTAAGTTTTCCATACAACTACATAAGTGGTAAATGCCACTATGTGATACACACAGACTCTCTCCCTCACTGTTTCTCTCGATAGTCAGATCACTATCTCTCTATGAGTCTATGTGTTCATCAATAACACACTTATTCCAAAAGTTCAGTTTTAGTATTTATCAATGATAATTTATGAGCCTGTCAAGTATCAGGCAATGGGGGAAAAAGGAAGAATATCAAACTTGAAAAAACAAAGATACAGTTGCCCAAGGTCACAGCATGGAGGCTCAATCTCATTTCACACACACAAATCAGATCAATTGAAGATGGAAATGCATTATACATTAGACAAACAGTCTCAAATGTTGATGAAAGCAGACCTTGGAATGTGCATTAACAGCAATTTAAATTTAGTATTGTTTCATATTTGAACATTAAATGTGTTCAAGGAAATAGGCAAATAAAACAATATCCAATTGCTTGCTTGAAATATTCATGACAGGACAGCAAAGGTTCAGAGTGTTAGTGAAACCCCAGGAGTTCGTTACCCTCTAACAACACCTTTTATATGTATTTTGCCTCTGCTGACCATCTTATTCTTTGTTTCCCAAGTTCTACATGAGAGATTTTTATACTTTTAGAAGCTTTTCATCCTAAAGTATATGCACTGTTCACTCCAAATTTGAATCTGGCAATAATATACCCTAGAATGTCTTTTTTTGTTGTTAGAGAAAATATGGAACACCAGACTGACAAGCTAGCAATAATGTACCATGCAATATGAGAGTCACAAACTTGGATAGAAACTAAAGGAGACATAAAAACAACTTGGCACCAAGTACCAAGATTCATAAACATGTTCACGTCATTTTGGCCTAGAAATTTCTATTCTTGGAATTTATCCCAAGAAAATTATCCAAAAGACAGAGAAAAGCTATATGTACGATTATGTTCATTGCACAGTGCTTTCATTCAATAAACCTTTATTAAGTGTCTATTATGTGCCAAGCACTATACTGGCATAACGTCTTTGCCTTGAGGCATTCACACCCAGCAGGGAATACAGACAAGTACAGATATAATTACAAATTGATGAAATAAATGCTAACAGAAGCCTGTACAGAAGCAACAGATAACAATACAAAGTACTGGGATAGAGAGGCAGAGAGAAAACATCTAAGAGGCTTTACAAAGTCTTAGGTCATGCCCCTGTAGCTTCATTATATATAATATAAAGGCATATGGTGTTGCTGGGTATTGACAAAATTGCTTTACTATTCTAAAAAGAAACTTTCAAGAAATTTTTAGAAAGAAAAAATAATAAGCAAGCATAACTGTCCTCAGCAGTTCTTGGAAGCTCCTCTTCTCTCTCTCTCTGCATCTCTGTTTCTCTTGCTGGTCTTAGTTTTCCACTACATTTCAAAGTGTCTCTAATTAAAAATACTGAAGAACTATGAACTATCTGTGATCCAAAAAAGAAAATGAGCAGAAATTAAAAAGTTTAATTTGTTTTTCTGAGGACTTTCTGTTTCATATAGCCTGGAGTCATTTCAGAAATGCCTCCTATAAGACTTCAGAAAGTCCTTTGCTAAACACGGAACTTAAAAGGTGATGTGATATTTTAGTGTATCTACAAGTGAGAAAATAACAGCTCTAGAGGTCACACTGTATTGGGAAGTTATTAAGAAATATGGATTGGGCACACAGAGATAAATTTAGTGAGAAATAATGCAAACTACAATGGGGCATGGTGCAATCTAAATCGAATGACTATATTTACACTTGGATTAGAGAAAATTCTATTCCTGTAAAATGTACAACACCCAATTCAAGTCAGGACATGTTACATATCAGGCAGTGGGAGCTGTGGAGTTCTTTCTTTCCAATGTGCTGGGGCCTGCATCATGGCTCAAGGCTCTGGCCATAGTCCATAAGTGGGCAGGTGCTTCGCAAGGGGAACTAACTAATAAACGATAAACCTGAACTATTTGTCTTCACAGAGTCCTAACAGAGAAAGATTTAATGTAAAATAATCACAAGGAAGAAAGTAAAATTAATCTTCATTGAATATTCCTATTTTCTAATCCATTGTCAAGGGAAGGATGATTTTTTCCCCCTCTTCTTTTCCTGTATAGGGCAAAGAAAATAAAACCTATTTTTGGTTTACAAGTCTCTGTTCTAACTACTCAATTTTGTCATTTTAGTGCTAACATTAAACGAAACGGTGGGCTGCACTCCAATAAAAGTTTTTACATAAAAACAGGAGCAGGCCAGAGTTGGCCTGGAGATCACGGTTTACCTAAACCTGTCCCAACTACTTAAGAGTTTGTCTTGCTTAAGGCACAAAACAGGCTTATGAATTATCTTCTCTACTTAAAGATAAGGAAGACAAGTATCAGGGTTAAGGTGACTTGCCAAGGTCATGTGTATAGAAATCTACTTACCTACATAATAAAATAAGAAAGAGAACAGAAATGTTAGTGGAATCCCCAAGGAAACACTCCTCTCAAGAGACATCTCCAGAATATGTATTACTATCTTGGGAGAAAGACGCTCAATCTCTTCCCTTGCTATTCATTGCAGATTAACTTTAAGTTGATACTGACTGGTACACAACAACAGCAAAGTTCTTAATGTCATAAGGAGAAAGAAATCAAATATTGCATTTCAGTGTGCCAGTTTATAGCAAAGTTAAAATGTGGTCACTCTCTCTGAATTCTACTATATTCGAAAGGAATTTTATGTGAAAATCTCATTTATATTCATATGTTCAGGAATTCATTTCATACCTAGTTTGCTTACTATGAAAATGTTAAGGAAAAAAAAAGGTATGGTGTTTGTCCTTTAGGAACTTTTGACAGAGTTGGGAGGCAAGGCATAAGCATCAAAGAGCTGACATATGAATGTGAAAAGAAACCCTAGAAGTGATGTGTACATTTCAGTGACCAAAATGCAAGGGAGAATAAGCATTAAAACACATGCATACCATTTCTTTTACCTGAACATTAATCTAATTCTCTATTCACTCCTCCTCTCATCCCTTAAAAGACCAAAGGATCTAACTGCACTGTGATAGGGTTCATTTAAGCAGCTCTGGTGGCACAGTTACCTGATGAACTGGTAACAGAAAGGTCAGTGGTTCAACTCTAATAGACATTCTGCAGGAGACAGATGAGCTGGACGGTGTCCTCTGTATCAGTTACAGCCTCAGAAACCTTATGGAAGGCTGCTCTGAGACGGAACTGACTAGAGAGAAACCAGTATTTCATGGATATTTTTAAAAATATATTTATTTATTTTACATATGCTTACAAAGTACATAAACCACAATGTTTCACATTATTTTTCACTCACACTGTGTTTTATACAATCATTCCCAGGTATTATATTTTATAAAATTAATCATCATGAGACTATGTCCATCATGACTCTGTCTTTTCAGGTCCCCCCTGGATCTTTCCCATTTCTTTCACCTCCAGTTTCTTAATCACAGTCTAGATCCTAAAGATTAGGTGTCAAGTCAATCACTATTGCTTATTAGCTTGAAATCTTGGTAAGCAAACAGCCAAACTCATCGCTAAAGAGTTGACTGTGACTCAAGGTGACTCTATGCATTACAGAGAATTGGTCCATTGGAATTTCACTAACTTTGGTTGTTGTTGTTTACCAATGGGGTTGAAACCGACCCATAGCTGACACTCCAGCGGGTTTTCAGAGGCTGTTAAGTGCATGGGAGGAGAATGCCCATCCTCTGCCTGCAGATCAGCTCATGGATTCAAACCACATGCCTTTGGGATTACAGTGGCCTTTTTGCTCCTAAGCCACCACCAGTGCTCCCTTACCGAAGACTTAATTTTAATATCTACAATGAAGGGTTTGGCCTGTCTTCCAAGTTAAGTCTTCTATGAATCAAGTTTTAAACAAATTACTTGTATGCTCAATTTAAGAAAAAATAATATTCTATGTAAAACTGAGATGTTCATGTATTTTAGCCCATGATCTACAGCTAAGAGTTCTCAGCATAGAATGTCAATTACTTTAAAGTTTGTTGTTGTTGTTATTGAATGCCATCAAGTCAGAACCAACCAATAGGTGACCCTCTAGCAGATTTGTAGAGGCTGTTAATCACATGGGAGGAGACTGCCCAGCCTTCTGAACCATACGCCTTCAGGATTGCAGTTCCATTTCTTACCATTAGGCCATCAGAGCTCCCATTATTTAAGTGTATCTCCCTGTTGTTGTTGTTGTTACGTGCAGTCGAGTCACCTGCGACTCACAGTGACCCTATGTACAACAGCCCTAAACCCTGCTCTATCTTGTGCCAATCTGTCTTCAACACCTTCACCCCGATTACCCCAGTCACTGAATCAATCCACCTCATAGATGGTCTTCCCCTCCTATGCTGTTCCTCCACCCTCCCAAGCATGACATCCCTCTCCAAGGACTGGTCCCTCCTTGCAACATGTCCAAAGTATGTCAGACAAAGCCTTGGAATCCTTGCCTCCAAGGAGCAGCCTGGTTTAACCCTCTCCAGGATGAATCTGTTTGTTTTCTTGGCAGTCCATCGTACCCTCAATACTCTTCTCCAGCACCACAGCTCAAAGGCATCAATTCTCCTTCTATCCTCCCTAGTCATCGTCCATTTCTCTGGTTCATAACAAGTGATTGCGAAGACCATGGTCTGTATCAGACACACCTTAGTCTCCAGAGTGACATCAGCACTTTGGAGATGTCCCTAACAACAGACTTCCCATCACAATACGTCTTTTCATTTCCTGGCTGCTGGTGCCAATTAAAAGATGTATCTCCCTTAAATAGCATAAAATATCATTTAGAAAGTTACAGATTTACTTCTGAAAATAAAAGGATGACTTTACCCAAAGGACAGAGGGGGGAAAGAAGATGTGGAGCAGATGGATTCATTGTTCCCCTATGGAGAAAAAAAAACACCCAAAAAAACATTTCTACACCTTGCAAAAATATATTAATTGGCCTGCCATCTGGCAAGCCTGCTCATATACATAAGGGACAAAGTTTAGATCTTGAGGTTTTACATTTAAGCCTGTGGGGAGAAGGTAATTGGAATCTTTCTGAGATAGCAATAGTATTTTTAGGAAAGTATCTCCAGAGATAGCTGAATACAGGTAGAGAACAAACAAGATCTAAATTGAGAGGCCTTTCAAGCTGACATTACTGGTGTCCATGGCCCTGCTCTCTTTGTGTACAGACGGGCAGTGCATTAACAGCCACTGTGGGAATACGGTTACATTGTCATTGCCCTCCTTCAGTCATCCTTCCCAATCTTGCTTGTTGGTATAAGTATTTGCAAAATTTCTGAAAATAGTACTGTAAACTGAACTCCAGAATGTTAACAACAATAATCTTTGCATAAGAAACAGGATTTGGGATGACTTCCCCTCCCTTCATGTTGGTTTTCTTTTCTAAATTCTTTGTCGTATCTTAAGTTTAACATTTATTTTCAAAATTGTCTAAGTTTCACTAAAATTAACATATAACGCAAATGGGAATATCTGGTGGCTTCGTCCATAGGGAATAGTCCTTCAAATACAAAGGCTTTGTGCGAGAAAGAGAGGAAATCTCTTTCTATGCGATTTTGTCTTAGAAACCCAATGAAAGGTTGACTATGAGTCAGTTCTGACTTGATGACAATGAGTTTGGGTTTTGAGGGGAAGTACTTGGTTTGTGTTTTTATAAAGTCAACAAAGTGTTTCTCATTTATAAAATAGATACATTGTCTATACGTGCTCTATAGAAAACCCCCAGGATTCCTCCTTCCTATTTAATTCTCCAACAGCTATAACCTATGTCTTAAACTACAGTCCTTTCAAACCTCCTACCCCATTGCCTGCTGCTTCTCTCAACAAGCAACTCTAAATTAATTCTTTTAGCCATTTCCTGACAATTGTACTTGTTTATCTAGTCTTATAACTTCTATACCTCTGTAGCAACAAAGATATTAAGTATTAAAAATGAATCACATAATTTAGTTTATGCTTTTCTCTCAAGCCTATCATACTGATATATTTCTTTCCTGATACCTCGTATGACATCAACAACCTTGTAAGTAATCTATATTTTAACCATCTTTCTCATTAAAAAAAGGAGGGGTAAATGAATCATTAAATGTATCACAGCATCCTGGATGAGATGCTTAAATAGAAAAAGAATACTAAGAAAAATTGTTCTTCCTGTTGTTGTTAGGTATCCCTAGCGCAGGGTAACCCCACAGAGAATTGTGAGTGCAATATGAATTTTAATTTTCAAAAGGGAGAGACTAAAGCCAAAAAATTTATTCCTATCCTACTTCAGCATTAATAAATTACTAAAAATAATTTGAAACTTATTCAGAAATATGGAGATATTCTATGTTTTATTTATACAATAGTATGTCAAAACTCAGAATTGCATACTTAAAAAGAATTCTGTAAACTGTACTTTACTAATTCAGATTTAAAAAATAATAAAATCAAATCTAGCTACTGGACTACCTGCTTTTTCTCACTCATTCACTCACTTTTTGCCATCGCGTTGAAAGCAGCTTAGAGGTTTTCAGAGGCTAAACATTACACAGGAGTAGATTTGACATCTTTCTCTTTAGAAGCAGCTGGTGGATTCAAACCACCTCTCTTTGGGTTTGCAGTACAATTTCTTACCTACTAGACCACCGGAAGTGGCCAACCTTACGTTAGTTGAAACCTTGATAAATCCCCTACCCAGACTCATACATTCACTCATTTAAGAGAGTTTTTGAAGCTGTAAATCGAATGGGAGGAGATATTTTCCTTTTGGAGTTGATGGTGGATTCGAACTACAGGAGAATCATGGCTTTTTGCTTTGTAGCTCAATACCCTATAGACTTGGTCCCTTGATTTCTCTGGAACAGTGGGGTTTTTGTTTTGTTTTGTTGTTTTAAATCAACTGGAGCATTTAAACTAGTACTCTAAGGGGAAACTTCATTTGGCACTTTGAACCCACCAACCTCTTCAGCAAAAGAACTCTTTTTTGGTCTCTTTTTCATTGCACTGCTTATAGATGTAAGAATGTATCCATTATAGAATGAATTCTACGTACTACCACAAGAGCAGCAAGGACTTGGGGAGATATACAGAATATATGCAACTCATGTGAATGCATAGGGTTTTAAAATACAGCGAGAAATCTCAGGAAAATAAGCTTGGTTGCAGTGGGATACTATTCACTCAAAAGACTGGTAAAATAGCAGCTGTTCGGGGCTACATGGCAAGCAAAGTTTCAATTTTAAAAGCACAAACCTACTCAAATACCATTATAAACTGCAATGCTTTAAGATGAGGAAATTACAGGAGAATACATATACAATTTCCATTAATGGGAAATAGAAGCAGCAGGTGGCAATTTTAAAACAAAGTAAAGCCTACTTCCATTTTTCACTCTCTTTTCTCAGACAGCAGGTGGCATTTCTATAGAAAAGACCTAAATTATCAGGGCTCCATCTTCCACAAAAGTCTTTAGAAAGCCAGAGGCTGCTGTTATGTGAAAATTAAGGCACCAAAATGCTTCTTTACAAATGTTATTTTCGCTAATTAGAATATGTTTTGGAAGAAGGACAGTATAGTTAGATTTTTATCTGAGTCACCACTTACTACTACCAGTTAGAATCGCAACTACTTAAGTAAATCCTATGAGCACCAAGTTTTTCATCTGTATGATAGACAATATATTTTTCACTGAGTTGTTACAATAGTTAAATGAGATATCATACACAAAACCAAAATGCCCCAACAGATAGTCACTCCTTCTCTTTGCCTGACTGGGCTATCTCCTATTAATTATTCCGTTACTGTTATTCTTAGTCTACATTACTTCTTAGTTAGAAAAGATGGAGACATTTAAGGAAAAGAGTCATGCCATGCACATATCCAGTGATTATTATAACCACAGTCATATGGTAGACACTTAAGAAATTTTTGGGACATAATAATAAATTTGTTGATGCAACAATCCTCAGCCCTGGACTAAAGTTAAACTTGGTCAAACTAGGTTATGAGGTTATCAGGTTTCAAAAGTGATTCAGGCTAATCCACAAGCTCCCAACACAGTGAGAGTTCATCATGATACATGACTCAGAAGTAAGCTCAAGTTGTTTTCAAATGTGGTCAACCTCCCATTTTTTCAGTGATTAATCCTCCAGTTTATAGTTTCTCTGTCTTTTTTGATCAGTTTATAATCAGGCAATTCCTCTTAGTGTTTCTAAACAGGAAATAAAAAGAATAAAAAGGGGAGCAACAAATCCTTCAAGGCCGGGATCATCCTCTGGCAATCATCTTAAAAATCTATGACCAGAAAGAAAAAAGCAGAGCAAAACAAAAACAAAATCATTTCAGTCCAATAGGCCTTAAAGTAGAGTTTAAGATAGAATACACACCTGGAACTTCCCAACCAAATCCATAACTGTTGGGCCATGAATCCCCTCCACACATATTAATTTCCCTATTAAATAGATTTGAAATCAAACCTGTTAAGTGGCTGAATGAACTGCTACGAGCCACTGCCTGCTGGACACACCTATAAGAATGGAAGTTTTGAAAATGCGAAGGTTGGTTCTGCAGCACCGGGCTGGGCATGTCGCTTACATGGGAACCAAGGAACTGGCTTTAAAGGAGGCTTATAATCTTTCTGAAACAATAGGTCATGACGAGCTTCCTTACTGCCAGAATAAGAATTCAGAAGTGACTTCTACTAATGAAAAGAAAGTGTAAAGGGCATATATATTTGCTCTGGCATGAATACAACTTTTTTGAATGTGTCTATCAGTGCCAAGAATTAGAACTCTTTTTCTCATGGATTTCAAACTTGGGATGGAGTCCACTAAATACATCTGTAGGAAAGGCCTCAAAAAAGTCTGAAATAAAAAGGCAGACTAATTTAAAGGTTAAATCTTAGAGGGTAGAAAAACTACAACTACTTCTATATAAAATGAATTTCCTTTAAGAAGCCATCAAACAATAAACTGTAATCCTGAAGGCAACAGAAGTTTACCTACCAGGAGGATATCTTGATGGTCAATCTCCTCTCATGTGATTTACTGCTTCTGAAAACATGCTGCAGGGTCAGCTATAAGTTAGTTCTGGCTTGACAGTAAACTACAACTGCGTTTCTGATTGTGGGTGATGAAAAATTTTGGAAATAAGTAGTGGTGACTGTCTGTTACACAACATAGTGAACATACTAATGTCACTAAATTGTACACTTTAATGGTTACAATGACATTTTTCCCCCTGCTTAATGTGTTTGACTACAAGAAAGTTAAAAGAAAATCAACCCTTCCTAGGAGACATCTACTGAAAAAAAATATTACAGATCATTTGGTAAAAGCATAGTTCCTTTTATCTTCTACTAATTTCATCGTTTTAACATTGAATTCAAGACATAAATTGCAAAACCAGAAATTCTAAATTAAAAGACAGAAATTATACTTCATGAGTGTAAAAAGAGAAAGGGTTACATGGGAATGGCCATATTTCACCCTTACCAACTTCACAAAGGGAAACTGTCCCTGTCAAAAGCATCCAACACAAAATCAATTCCTGTAAGGTCAGACATGTCCTCCATAGTCCTGTACGTCTTTCAACTCATCTTACCACCAATCTTACTGCTTTGCTGGGTCCAAAATCTGATATAATAGCTCAAAGACCACACAGAACCATATTGGGAAAGTTAGAAGTTTATAATCCAGGGTAGCAGAATACAGTCAAGATAGCTTCTGCAATGTGCTTGCAGGCACCTCAGCCTTGAGCCTCATGGCTTTAGGCCAGTGTTACAAAGTCCTCTGTCCTGTAAATTATGGTTCCTAACCTCTTGCAGTCCAACAAACTTGAGCAAAGGTGCTTAGCTCCGGTTCCAATGGTTTCACAGTCCCAAGGTCCCATCTCATGTCAGGTCTCTGGTTCTCTGCTGTGGCTGCTATGGTGGTTGGCTCTGTAGGCCCTCTTGCTAGCTCTTGGCAGTGAGGTTTCATCTCTCTGCTGCTGAATCCACTCAATTTAATGGAGAAACTAGCCAATGCTCTCATGGATTGGTGAGACTAGAAAATCTCCTTGTGGATTGGCTAACACACCCTATTTGCATATTCCCACCCATCAACATGGCAAATTCAAGTTCAGTGGTTAGGAAAGTCACACTGAAAGATAAACACCACAGATCATCCCCTAACATTTTAGGCTTACAAAATCATATATTCCCATCCATCCACATGGTAAAGTAAAATTCTGTGGCTAGAAAAGCCACTTTGAATAAACACTTAACTCCATAATAAGTGCAGAAGCTTTTTTTGTAGAAAGCAGAGCACCTACAGTATCCTCACCTTACCTAAAGTATCCCTGAACTATCCTGCACTCCATCTGTTCTTCCCCAGCCACTGGTCACTATGGCCATAGAAGAATAAAAAAACAAACCTTTTCTCTTAGGGATCTATCATTTCTGGAAAATACAAATTCACAATCATCCATTCAAACTCGCCAAGGCAGACACCTTTGTCTATCAGTCATTTTATCACATCTCTGTCCTTTGGAGTAGGTGAACAAGACTAGAGAAAGGGGGAAAAAGAATAATAAGTTGTTTGGTTTTATTTTGGATTGGCAAATAATTTGTGTTGATTGAGACTGAGAGTAGAATAAAGAACATAAAGTGGGCAAAACTAATACCCATATAAGGAGGGGAAAAAATCTATCCAGTATGTCCTCAATATTTCCAATGCTCAGCACCTGAACTAAGTAAGCCACTTGGAAAATCTTTACTTTTAAATTGAAAGTCTTGAGATTAGCCAGATGAAAATAATGTTTTTAAAGGAACCATATCTCAAGTTCCCAAATCAACAAGTCATCCAGATCAGACTTAAGAAATAACATTACATAATAGACACTTAATGGCTATTGTTTTACCATAATAAAGGTTTCATTTATGGTATTTCCTAAAGTGCTTTATTCAGCTAGCAGTTTTTCCCATGAAAATATATTTTTTTTCCTTCAGCCCTTTTGTCTATCTGTAGGATGGAAATATTTGGTAAGTATGATTTTCAACAGAAAGATGTCCTACTCCTAATTTTAAGATAAATTAGTATTAAAGATCATAGGTAATTTTTTAAATGTAAGGTTTTTTCTTATACTTTTCTTCAGATTAAAAGGAAGAGGAATCCAGCAGAGGAATCCAGCAGTGGCTAGGTAATATTCTAACAGTGAGTCTAAGGGAAAAAATGAAATATGCTAAAAATCAGAGGCCTGAGACATCAAGACCCATGCTAACATTTAAAATGAGATAGAACAAATATTAAACAAATACTGGCAAAATGTACTTAGTTAATCCATTAATGATCTTTCCTCTCTAAGTCTGACCCTAGAGGACTCAGCCAGCTTGACTAATCTTCACATGATCTGCTTTATCATCCCTACAACCAGGTGGCTCACTAAGAACCTAATACATTTCCTCCAAAAGAAACCTGAAAAGTGAACCTTCATGTCAGGTTTGAAAGTGTCCAGGGACATGAAAGTGGTTCTTCTCTTTGTAGGACTAAAAGCTTACTCTCCAACTCTAGAATTCAAATGGTGGTTGGTCTACTATATGCCAGGATTGACCAAACTAGAATTGGTTTCTTAAGAGACCTTATCAATAACAGTATCAGTTGCCACAGAGTCTATTTCATCAGAGTAATAACTGTGTTACACAATATTTCAAATTGCTAAGTTTTCTGAAGTTGATCACTGGGCCTGTCTTCTAAGGTGCTTTGGGGTAAACTCAACCCTGAAAACTTCTGGACAGCAGCTGAATATACTAACCACTTGTACAACATATGGACGGACTCCTTACTAAGCTCTAACAAAAGCAGTCATTGGTGAATGTAAGACTATTAAGTCAGCAGAATGTACAATGACCCAGAGCTTTATAAAAACAACAGTACTGAATATCCCAAGGACTGCAAAAAGAACACATATTTCTTGCAGAGAGTGCAACCAGAGTGCTCCATAGAGGATTGGATGAAGACATTGTGTCTCACATACTTGGGGCATGTGGTCAGGAAGGGCCAGTCCTCAGAAAAACCTATCATGCTTGTAAAGGTAGGGAGGTTAAGGAAAGAAAGACTCTCAACCAGACAGAATGACACAGGTCTGTAACAATAGGCTCCAGTATTATCAGAGAGAGATGACACAGACCTGTCATAGGATACAGCAAGGTTCAGACCTGTTGCTCACAAGGTTGCTATGACTCATAGTCAACTCGACAGCACCTAACAAAAATAGCTAGTAAGCATGTTGACTAGCCATTAGTGCAGTTAAAACTCCCACCAAACCTACTTCTACCAAGTCATTTTTGGGCAGTTTTTTAGGACAAAGCAGAATTGCCCTGTATTATTTTTACAGAAGCTTGCTGACACATCTTCGTCCTGTGGACGAGCTGGTGGGCTTGAACCACTGACCTTTCAGTTAGCAGACAAATTCTCAACCCCTGAGGGTCCTCCAAAATTTCCACAGGTCCTCTCTTTCTTTTAATCATGTTTAAAGTCAATATTTTCATAATTTCCAGGCACATTCACAAAGGAATACTCCTGATTACCAGGCATATAAAGGAAAATAAAATACCAGCACTACAGTCACATGAACTTGTATTTAGAGATCATTCCAGTAACAAGGTATGTTCCAGGTGACATATTTAACTGCACTAATGCCATTCAATCAGTTGTGCATGTCCCCATTACACCATTTTATCAGTTGTTGGTCTAGAAGGAAGATGGTCTCTACTTCGAAGTTCATTTATTATTGACCTGTATTAAGACATTACTTAGGTTTCTATTAATTGGATTGTTGCTGTTATGTGCCATCTACTCACCTATGACTCATAGCGACCTTATGTACAACAGCCCTAAACCTTACTCTATCCTGTGCCAATCTCACTGTCTTCGTCACACCTACCCCTATTACCCCAGTCACTGAATCAATCCATCTCATCAAGGTTCTTCCTCTCCTGTGCTGTCTCTCCACCCTCCCAAGCATGACACCCCTCTCCAAGGACTGTTTCCTCCTTGCAACATGTCTAAAGTATGTCAGATGAAGCTTCAGAATCCTTGCCTCCAATGAGCAGTCTGGTTAAATCCTCTCCAGGACAAACCTGTTCGTTTTTTTAGCAGTCTATGATATATTCAATACTCTTCTCCAAAAGCAAGTCAGGCCATAAAAGTATATAGTGTTCTACCTCCTTCCTGTGAACCACCCACCTCCCTCTGTGCTTTGGGAGTCAAAGCACACACCCCCACCCTCACAATGTTGTCCAATTACAGTAGTGAAAAGCCATGCTTCCCTGTGGAGCATATGCTCCAGTTTCCAATGGTTTATTTTTAATGAATGTCCTTTAAAAATCTACTTTTTGAAAAAAATTCTCACACATTTCTCTTTTTCTCTCTCCTTCTCAGCCCACAAAAGGCCTACACATTCAAGGAGCAAAACAAACAATCTGTAATCTCCTACTCTAAACGTCATGTTAGACGCTAGAAGCAACATTTTTGAAATCTGCATATCCCTGCTCACATCCTCTGTATCTGGAAAACTTTAATCGGGTACATGACGCTCACAGAGTTTGTGAGAACACAGTGCTACCGAGGCAGCCCACTCTGTGCAGAAATCATTCAGGGAGACACAATGATTGCTGGGGACCTGCTAATAGCTGGTGGCTTGGGGTCCCAGCTTTTTCCTTTCTCTAGGAGCAAGGAGGGTGGCACAGGATAGAAGAGGGTTCAGATGTGTCCTTCATAAGGTCACTATTAGTGGTACTCAACACCTAACAACAATCCTTTCAAAGTTGGATTGGGGCTCAAAGGGCAGCAGAAATGCCTCAGGGGCTGTTAACAAGGTTGGGAGCTCACAGGAGGTGAGAAGAAATGAAGGGCAAGCCCTGGGGTGATATGCAGGCTTGTTCCAGCTGCAGAA
Organism: Elephantulus edwardii; assembly: GCF_000299155.1. Taxonomy (NCBI): domain Eukaryota; kingdom Metazoa; phylum Chordata; class Mammalia; order Macroscelidea; family Macroscelididae; genus Elephantulus; species Elephantulus edwardii. The sequence goes on from NW_006400150.1 coordinate 486,160, forward strand.
GATACATTCTAGGGCATGAAGAAAAGAAGGATGAAAGGAAGCAGTTATGAAACAGGTCTGGGCAAAGAAAGGAGTGGGAGGAAATGGGCGCAGAGACTCAGGGAGGGGCAGAGCCTGCAGGTCAGGCGTGGAGGGGAGGAGTGAGTGCAGCTGAGTTTCAGGCACCTCAGGAATAGGCTGGAGGGGAAAGGCATGGGATCTAGGCTCCAGAGAAGGGGAAGAGCAAGTGGATGGGAGCTGGAGACATGCAGGCCCAGAGCTCTGAAGAGAAAGCAAGTCCAACAGTTGAAATGTTAGACAAGAGATACTCCTAAGTAAGGCTGTGGAAAGGCTTGAGTTTCTAGTGAGGAGGAGAAAAGGAAACTGTCATTGTTGATCTGGGCAATGAAGCAGACAGTAAAAAATGAGCAACAGTGAGTAAAGGGATATGATTCAGAAGAGAGGGCTAACAGGCCAGCCGTGAACGTGCTGAGGCTAGGATGGAGTGATGTGATGCTGCTGGATTTAGCTTCCCACAGAGAGCTCTTAACCACCCATGCTCTCCAATTCTTGACTACCATTTCCTGGCCTGTCATCCACCCCTCTGCCAGACCCCCACTCCCACCACCGCTACAAGTGTTCCTACTTAAGTCATTGATGGCTTCCCAGGTCCCAGATCCAACACACACATTCCCTTCATCTCCACAGAATGGCTGTGCTGATGATCATTCTCCTCCCAGGATCTCTGGGACAACACTCTCCAGATTCCCCGTCTCCTTCCCTGGACTAGATGTGCTGCTGACTGCTCCATAAATAGGGCATATAGCCTCCTCACAGATCAATCTATTTTTTAATAGTCTTTTTTTCCCCTTTTTCTTTAATGGTCTTAATGATGATTCGCAAGCCCTTTATTTTTGGACCAGTTAACCTGATTGCCTGCACCTATCCACCTATCTGTCTAGCTAGGAGATTCTTTCCTGCTCCAGAGCCTTTGGTGTTCCTGCACGTAGCCCGAAAGTCTTCCCACAGATAGCCCTTTCTCATTACTTAAGTCTCTCCTTAAAGGTTACTCCTCAAATAACAAATGCTGACCACGTTATCTAAATGTTCCCACAACTGTATCATACTTGCTCTTCTCACCTCTTCTTTTAGCCCTCAGATTGCTGGCCAAAACCTGCCATTTGCTTACTTGGATGGTTGTTTTATTTGTAAAGTCCCAACACTTATGCCTGTCTCTTTCATCTTGTACTGTTAGTCTAGTACCATGTACAGAGTTTGATCATCAGCTCAATGAAAGGAGAGGAGATACCCTATAGTATACCCCAAGAGCTTCAGAAGACAGAAGAATATGAGTTCTTGTGGATTTCTTTCTTATTCTTATACAGCAGATAGAATCCACCAGTTGTTCCATGGAGGAACCACCAGTTCCTCCTGTGTAATTTACTGAAATCCCACTGAAGGGTCAAGTATGGGTTGGCTCAGTTTTGACGGCAAACAACAACAACATTCTTTTTTTCCTCCCTTTTTTAATTATTATTAATTTCAATAAAATTTTACAGAGACTTTGGATTTCTACTCATTCATTGTTGCATTTTTCTCCCCTCCCAACCCCCCTCCTGCCAGTATACTCCCCTCTTGGAAAAGTAAAAGAAAAATTATTTTCTTGTTTTACAATCCCTCCCTCCAGGTCCATGCCACCATGCAGCCTTCATTCTTCTTTCACTTTTTCTTTTTTTAAAACAACACCATTCTTTAAATTACAACAGGAAGTTCTCCTACCTCCTTGATCCTTCAAGTGAAAAACCCAATGAACAATGTGGAAATCTTTTCAATCTCTTCAACTTTTGTCGATTCTATATACTTGGTATCTCTCAGTGAGCTCTGGTGGCCTAGTGGTAAAGAACTGTGCTGCCAGCTCAAAGGCAGGAAGTTCAAACCCACCGGCTGCTCTACTGGACAAAGATGATCCAACTCCTCCAATGCAATTTATAACTTCTGAAGACCAGCTGGAGGGTCAGCATTGAGTCAGTTCCGACTCACATCACAAAGCAACAACAACATCCTTCAAAGGCATTATTTCATATTCTTTAGGTAGGCATGCATAATGTTTCAGATCATTTCTACAAAACTTATTAATCGATTCTAAGTCTCTCCACCCTCAAATGACTCACTGATGCTAGACACTCAGTATCCTTCATCCACAGGATAAAGGCCAATTTCCCTCAACTATCAAATGGTACCTTACCTCTCCTCCCTAACCTCATCATATCAGCTGCTCAATTCCCTTGTTGTAATGCAAGCAGTAACACTAATAACTAAGATTTACTGAACGTTTTTATGTAGCAGCCATTGGCTTTATCATTTCACACATATGAAGACATTTTAATCTCTGCAACAACCTTGTGAGATCGGCAATTTAATTATCCATATTTTATAGATGGGGTAATTTAGCTCCAAGGAAATCCACTTACTCAATATCAGTCAAGACTGGCGTGAGGCCAACTTTCTTCACCACGGTGTAGACTGCCTCTTTAGCTGTCTGTGCTTCAGCTATGCCGAGCTGTGCTTCTGGTTTTTATACTCCAGCATGCTGAGCTATGTATACTGAGCTATATATAGTTCATTGAACTCTGTGTTACCAAGACCACCCTGCCTTTGCACACACCTTTTCATTTGCTTGGTCAGAAGTCCTTGTCCAGAAGTGTGTGTGATAAACTCCAATCAGTCCTCTGTAGTTGCTTCTTCTATAGGCTGCCTCTCCTGGCTCCCTAATACGTAAATTTTCCTTGGCCATTGACCACTCCTATGGCTCTGCACCCTATAATGTATGTTATGTGCTCTGTAAATACTTTCTATTGCCCTGGATTGCAATGTGTTTATCCTCCTGGACTGTGAACTCACTGAAGGCATGTCTATGGCTGTAGTGTTTGGTTACAGTACCTAGTGCACAGCAGGTGCCCAGTAGGAGTAAGCTGAACAGATTCAGAGGAGAAAGAGATGAATGTAAGTTCTTTACCACTTCATCAAACACTACAAATGTCTTTAAGGGAAAGTGGATAAAAATAGTGTGCATAAAAATTCAGTACATTCTGATAATTATAGCAGTTAGTTTTGTTTGTTGTTTTTGTTGTTGTATGTGCCATTGAGTTGCCTGTGATTCATAGTGACCCAATGTATAGCTCTGAACCCTGCCCTATCCTGAGCCTGTCTCACTGACTCCAACAGACCTCTCAATTTACCTGCTGTTTATGACAACTGTTGAATAATATGAATTCAGGACAAAACAAAAAACATCCCCCTCAAAATCCCCCATTAAAACCCCTAGAGATCGCTAGTCCTCAGAAAAGCACAATTAGAAATTTGCTCAAAGTGATTGCTTGAGTCACAAAGTGTCCATCTACATGGATCAGGGTTACTGCTTTAGTTGTTCTTGAAGTTTGAAGATTACCGTGGCAACCTAATATAAATACAACAGCTATTTGAACATGTAGGCTAAAAAATTAAAATAGGATGCCCATCTTGAAACTTAATGGCATGCCAAAATTAGCTGTGGTCCTTTATTATACACTGTAGGAAAGAGGAGAAATAAGTGAAATAGAAAACTGACCCCTTCCCTCAAAGGACTTAATCTGGTGAGTAAAGTAAAAATGTTACAAATCCAAGTGGAAATATGAGAAACAAGCACATTTATTTCCACACTACGTTGTGTCTGATCTCAAGTGAATGAATACCTGCAGAGCTTTGAAATTTAAAGTGGGGAAAATATGCAATATTACTTCAATTTAAAATAACAACAAAACTTTTTAGCTGAAATAATGTGCCCATGCAACCTAGATGTCTGTCCCTCAAAGCAGCAAATGGGAGGCAATACTGTAACTGCCTTGAAGACATAAAGGAAAAACAAAGATCAAACCCGGTCATAAAAAAAGCAGCAGATCAAAACAATCATGTATAAAAAAACCTGATAGGCACTACCTAAACTCAGCTGAGTCAATTCAGACTCACAGTGACCCTTCATTGATTCCCCCCACCATGTGTTCTTCCTATGGATTTGAACCACCAATTTTTTTCATTTATGGCAAAGCACAGTATTTATAACACCACTGAAACATAAAAGGCATTATGTACTACCTTGGGGATGTGGGACAAGAAACAGAGGCTTTCAGTTAATCAGTACTGTGCAATCTTAAAGAATTGGGTTCTGAGAGAAGGTCTACAGGCTTCATTTCTCAAGAACTCAGGAAGTGAAAGGTCCAGAGAGAGCTCAGAATTAGAAGAGAAACATTAAAAATACAACTATAAAAAGCTAAATTGTTATAAGTTGTGTGATAGAAATATTAAAAACAATGACCAAAGTGGGGTGGGGGTAGAGGAAAGAGCAGATCCTGAAGTTTCTGATGAATCTGGTTCCTTGGTTTGACTGATTAGAGTCATGGTTTCATGGAATATTCTAGCTAATTAGTCTAATAACATGTTTCATGCTTTTGTTCCAACTCCCAGTTTGTTGTCTAATACCTAGCATCTTACAAGCTAACAAGTGGCCATCCCAGGCACAACTGGTCTCTATTCCCTTGGGCAACAGAAGTAAAAAGAGAGCCAGGAAAAAGAGTAAGAAACTGGCTAATTGTTTCCACGAACATCTGTCTCTTTTGCCATAAACCAGAAGAAACGAATGGTGACTGGTTACCATTACTGTACATCTTGATTAAAGATTCTATAGAATAATCCTGTCCATAACGGGAACAATACAGGGCAGAACTTCAAAAGTTCATGGAATCCAGACTTTCTGGATCTACAGAGGCTGGATAAATGCCCCAAACTCTTTCCCTATGAGAATCTTTAAACCTTAAAATACATAAACTATTCTTGAAATCCTTTTAAAACACAGTAATAATTTGTTGTTGTTGAGGTCAGTGAGTCAGAATCACCTCACAGTTGATCCACCAGTAGTTTTTCAGATGCAGTAGAGCAGCTGGTGGATTCAAACCACATACCTTTGAGACAGCAGTGCAGCTTCCTACTGCTAGGTCACCAGAGCCTAACCAATAAAGTCCTGAGTATTATGCTCATTTAAGATCTATATGTGATTAAAGTTACAACAATTGGAAAGATTAGACAGGCACCTTTAGAGACAAGAAATGAAAACTAATTAGTGAGAAACAACTCAGAAGAGGAGAAGAGGAGGGAAAGGGTGCACAATCTGAAGGATATAGTCAATGTCATTGAACTGTACGTGTAGAAATTATTGTAGTTCTATAAGCTTGTACATGTAGAAATGCTGTTTATTCTGCTGTGTACAGTCTCAACAACTATAACAACAAAAAAATACTATTTATAGGAAAAGTTTTCCTTTAAAAGGACAAACAAATAGACTAGGCACCAGGTCGTTCTGGTAAGACAGATGTGATTTAGCAAACGAAAAATTTTCCATGATGACAATCTTCACCACAACAGAGGATTAAGAGGAGTCTTTGGATGGTGCAAAGTACAAGATACTCAGTTACCAAGTGAAAGTGTGGTGGTTTGAAACTCATCTCGAAACTAGTCTAGTGATCTCCTTCTGCCTTTAAAACTCTCTGGACCATTTCTAATCTATAGACATGGGGTTGCCAAAGGTAAGAGTTGATCCAACAGTAATAAAACAAAAATGAAGGTTTAAGGTAAGAATTTGCAATCTCTCAGCTTCTCTTACCACAAAGCCTTACCCCTTAGTGTTCTAAGATACTAATCCACAGGGTGAAAGCTGAATTTTACTCCCTAGATGAGTGAAGAAGTTGGTATGAAAGAACAATTTAACATGAAGCCCTCTGGATTACAAGGAACAACTATTTGTGATAAAACATGCAAAATGAATGAACGAAATGTAGGACAAAGCCAGTGAGTACGCAGAAGAGAAGTTATGTCTGTAGATATTCAAAGGATAGGAGTTTAGGCAGTTAGACTGAGGGTGAGGACAAGGTGTCTTCACCTATGAAAGGACACCTTCATCAGACCCAGCAAGAAGAGATGACAACATGGGAAGGGAAAAGTCCATTGAAAAACGAGATGCAGGATGCCCGCTTAGTCAGGTAAAGAGGAAGTTTAATGTGGATGGCCAGAAGCAGACAGGACTCAGAGCAGGTAAGGTTAGGTCACTAAAAGGGAAAATTCAATGTTAGCACATCCTCTGTGTCCTTAGAGAAGGACAAAGAGCCAGGATTGATCACTTCATAATAACACAATACAACAACCATGTATACTGTCCTGCAGAGGAGGACATCTGTTCTGTATTTTTCCTAATCTACATAAAAAGAAATATAAAGCAGCAAATACCCTCAGAGAAAAGGCACATTTTAGAGTAAAATAGAGATGATATTCAGGACATAACATTTCCATACTCCGGGAATCCTGGAAATCCCCAATAACAAATACGCCACAATCTCTTCTCTCAAACGGGAGAAAGAAAATCCACTTCCTTTTAGTTGCCAAAGTCAAAGGCATGGACACATAACTTTGGAGTAGAAACAGTCCTCCTACACTCTTTTCTTCTGTTGGGAAGAACCCAGGTTACTCAAAAGGTAGGCTCTCTGCCAATGAGAGCTGTCTGAATTGGCGTGTTCAGGGAAACTCTCAGGGACAGGAACTGACACAATGGGTGCAACAATGCATTCAAACACATCAGCAATCATGAGGATGGATGGCACAGGAATGGGCAAGATTTTGTTCCATCTCACCTAAGGCTGCCGTGAACTGGAGATGACTTGACTGAATCTAACAAACACAACATGCCTGGATAGAAATTCACTGAAAGACAAGGTCTTGATGAACTACTACTCGGACCTATCAACAGGTAGGTAAGCGTGAGATTCTCACAAACTCAAGTAAAACACAGGTGGCACCACAGTCAGTACTTCATCACTGAAAATACTAAACGGCGAGTCTCAGTCTCAAAAGGGGAAGAAGTTATAGGGCTTATGGACACTGGAAGCAGTGGTGATAGTCACAGAACAGACATAGGTCTGTTCAACTCGGTTAGTTGTTTGGGGGGACTTGGTGCCTAGATGATCTAGTGTGAATAAAAATGAACATTAAAAGAACATACCTATCTCTGAATCAATTATACAGCAGAATGAAAAAAGCATAGCTCAATATTTAAAAGGCAAAGGTTGGCAAACTTAACATGGTTTTACCAACAAGGATTAAGATGCATTAAAAGATGTCCAAATTTGACATATAACTCTCACCTGCACAGACATACACATTTTTAAATATGTATGTATGTGTATGTATATATCTATAGTAAATATGTAATATATATGCACACACGTTCACATATATGTATTCACACACACACAGAGAGTGAAGGAGACTATTTTAGGATGCTTCTCAAACACAAGAATATGAAAAATTAAAAACAACACAACTACATTTTCTAAAATATTACATTATCTTTATGATACAAAATGTTACAGGTATAACAAATCACAACAAACCACTCTTTTGCATTCTGTGCACACTGGAGCATGGAGATTCTGAAGTTCCAAATTTGATAGCACGCATCCTGTTTATTGACTGCACTGTTACTCTCATGCATGTTCACGTGTATGTGCAACCAAGTTTTGAAGAAAAACAAAGAATTGGTATTTTTAAAACTTGGAGGGTACTTCCCTCTAACCCCTCTGAGAAAAACACTTTTATGTACTGGACATGAATGTGGGAGGAGAAGAATATTTTCCGTTAAAATCATGTTTTCTCAACCCAAGTGGCAGCAACTACTACTTTCACTTGGGGCATGAACTTCATCTTGGCTTTAAAATCCACCCCCCTCCATTTATTCTGTCAAATATGTAATTCAAAATAAAAAGGCCAGCCCTGTGTTCACAATAAATGTCAGCAAATCATTTCAAAAAAAGGCAAAGTTAGGCAGTCCTGTCTCTTTATGCAGACAATATGAAATTGGCTAAGTTGGAGTACATTTGTATCTTACATCTGCATCTTATAAAGGTCAAATATTTAATAGAGGGGAACATCTGAAAAGCTTTACAAAGAGAACCAGAAGCCCTGGTGTCTGGGTGAATGAAATGGATAAACATGATCAGACCAGAGAGGCTGGCTTAGTCAAAGTATCTCATTCCTATCTCCCCTTTTTTTCTCTCACCACCACTCACAAATGAAATGGGTCTTACTATCAACATTTCTAAAGAAGTATTCTAGGACATTTATTCATCAGGATTATCTAGGAAACCAGGAAAGATGAAGAGAAAGCTGAAACAATGCCCTCTAAGAGTGGTGTGAACTTTTCAAACTGCCCCCCAATAAACAAACCCCCAGCTACAAAGAGGCTCAGGCAGCCCAGCCCACAGACACCTCGGAAGCGAAAGCATTCCCTCACCAGGCAAAGGATACCCGCGTTTTTACCTTTGTGTTCGCCGGAGCCTGTTCCCACTCCTTAAATGAGGCAAAGTAAAGTTTGAGAGGACAGTCCAAAAATTGGGGTCAGACATATCCATTTCTCTATTTCTTCAGTTTACTGCAGGTTCAAGGCCATAAGACCAAAATGGGAAGGGGTCAAAAGGAAAAAATATAATAAAAAAAATATATATATATTAAAAAAAAGATCCTGATTGTCTACTCTCTCCAGAGAAAACCTGAAGTGAACTGTGATCTAAAGAACTTGGAGTGTCTCTGAGAAGCACCCGTCCCGAGTTAGCCTTTAATTAATACACAGCCGTTCCTCTAAGGTTCAGGAAACTTGTTTCCTCTTGGGTTTGCCCCCTCCTAGCCAGCTCTAGCCAGCTATAAACAGTAATTACAAGAGTTTAGCCGTGTGTGCTGCTCAAAATGCTGTCTGTGTGTGATTCAGTCCAAGGTACTTTGTCATCTGTTTGGCAGATACCATTTGCAGCTCCTGAGAGGGGGGTGGAGGAAAAACTATTTTAAGTCTTCGGCTCTGGTAAGGAAGCTGTCTGTAGCTTATCAGCAAAACCATTCACATGCGAACATGCCCAATGCTACATTTCCTTGGGGGCTCCATATACAATCAAAAGAATTGACACAGAAAAATTCCTCTTCTCCCATCCTCTCCTCAAAAAAAAAAAGGAAACTTAAAAACACTTTAAAAAAAAAAGCGGGGGACTATTGGAGGACTTGAACCTGATACCTTCATTTAACCTTCTGGCATCCAGCTGAGAACAGCATGCAGAGACCCTTCCCAGAGAGCCCAGGTGGACGCCCCCATTATATGCGCCCCAGCACTCGCCCCGCCTAAGGAGCGCGGACTTGTGGGAAAGCCAGCCGGCAGCAACCTGTGTGCGCCCGGGAGTCGTCTGCACACCTAAGCATCTTCCGCCTGCGCGCTCCCCCATCCCAAAGCTCTAAGTGGATCATTCCCCTCAAACTAAAGAAATAAATAAATGGAGCTGCTGAGGCTCAGGAACAAATTCAAGTGTGTGCAGCACACACCTGAGGGATGATCTGTGCTTAATTTCAGAATGGATCACAATTAAACATTTGGAGCAAAGTCAGTAATTACTTTTTACCCAGACGCTGTTGGTTGTCCAGGAAAGCCACAAAGAAGAGATGCCACACTCCTCCAAAACCTCAGCAAGCTAAATTTATGAGTTTACATCCATTTAATGAATTACCAACAAACATGTTTGCTTCACGAACTGCAACTGCATGTCTAGGTAATTGTCAATCACTGCACAGTTAACAGATCTTAGAGTTCTTTTCCCCTGCCAATGTTAGCTTGAGGGGAAGGAATAAAGGAGGAGGATGAATCAGTGTTCTTGTCATTTATTCTGAAGAAAGATATGGTATTCAAATAGCTTCCAAACCCCACAAATGCTCTTGTAAAACTGTGAAAAGGGGGGGTGGGGGTTATGGAATTTAGAGAAGCTGCCTTAACTCTGGTGGAATATGGCAAGAAATACTTAAAAAAAAAAAAAAAGTAAAAGCAATTTCTAAAATTTGGTTTGATCCAGCCAGAAAATACTGGGAACACAATTACAGAAGCAGGAGAAGGAAAAGGAGAAAGACATTTGACATAAGTGAAGAGATAAAAAACAGGTAAATGCTTTGGGATGACTTCAACATAATTCTTGGGACCCACAGAAATATTTTCACACCAAGCATTTCTGATGGTGATTCCTATACATTTTTTTTTTGTTTGTTTTATATCCTCGCATCCTCATAGAGCCTTCTGTGAGCACTGAGGTTTACAAACATTCAGACTATTTTCCCAATATTTGAAAAATCTGTCCATTTTTCCCAGTTGCAGAATGAGATCCTTACTGGGGACAATCATGAGATAACACACATGAAACCCTTCACTCAGCACAATGTACATAATTGTTGGCATACAGAGAAGGTAAAAGAATATCAAACTGAGAAATCTAAGGTTGTAACAGGGGGCTTTTCACCTAAATCTCATGGTGTCTTGAACAAGACCCTACGGAGCTGCTGACCACAATATATTATAATTGATTCTCTTCACTGCTGTCTTCTCTATTATTCTGTGAGTTCCTCAAGGGTAAAGTCATGTTTTATTGATCTCTGTATTTCCAGAACCTGACAGTTCCTGGTTTATATAGGCATTTAATAAATACCTTTTGAATGAATACAGTTTAGATGCATAGGCATCTATTATATCTCTTAAGATACCCTGAAATTATCACTATTAACAGGCCAATTGATTTCCTCAAAGAATCCTGCATTCTTAAAAGGCCCATGAGGATGTTTTTAAATTCCAAAGACACTCTCACATTGATTCATTTTAATCAATATGTTAATTGTGAAAAATTATTAGTGCTGACATTTTTTATGTCTTAATGTGGCTCTAAGAAATGTCACAATCAAACCAAAGGAGGAACTCTCTCAAGCTCTCTCTGCCAAAAAAAAGGAATCTTTGTTACCACTTTTAGATATCCAAGTTGAAGATGGATAATTACATAATAGAGTCTTCCCAGAGAAGAACAGTTAAGATAGTAAGCCTAAACTAATCAGTACATAAATTATGACTTGAAGGAACTCTGTGTACAATACGGAGTACCTGATTGGTATGAATAATTAATGTACTTGGCTTACAGTAAAAGCTTGGTGGTTCAAATCTACCAAAAGGTGTTTTAGAAAAAAGGCAATCTCCTTTCTCAAACTGTAAGTCACTGAAAACTCCATGGATCATAGTTCTACTCCTATACACTTGGGGTCAACATGAGTGGCAGTGAGCTTAAAGAAATTTGTCTCTTTTCTGTTGAGTGAAGAATAAAAGATTTAAAGAACAAATGTTGACTTTCCTTGAATATTAGAAAAACTACTACTTTGAACAAGATTTGGATTAAAAGACAGAAAAGGCTAAAACAAAAAAAGGATGTTTGGACATAAGTTATGTGAATACTTGAAGGAGATCAGTAGGTGTAACAGGTGTGAATGCAAACAAAAACAGATAACTTCTATTCCTACTGTTATTGTTGTTAGGTGCCATTGTTCAAAGTTCAACTCTTAGTGACTCCATTAACAACAGATCTGGACCCTGTCTTATCCTGTGCCATACTTAAAATCTCTGACACACTCAAGCCCATTGTTGCAGTGACTATTATCCACCTATGTGAGGTTCTTCCTCTCCTTTGCTGTCCTCTACCTTCCCAAGCATGATGTCCCTTTCCAAGGAATAACCTTTCCTAAAACATTCCCAAAATATGTGAGACACAGCTCACATCTATACTTATACCATATTTATACTTAGAGACTCTAATATTTTTTTTACTTAAATATTCTTTATGGCCCTTCTAGAAAAGTCTAGGTATTTGAACATCATTCATAAATGTATTGTTTTGATTGAAGTTGTCAGAGATTTCATTTTGTTTGGATTCATAATAAACACCTACAGCAGCAACAGTCAAGAAAGCAAAATATGTATTGTATTGGGAAAAATCTGCTGTCAAGGACATCTCCAAAGTGCTAAAGAGCACTTTAAACAAAGTCAGTTTAAAGATTAAAGAATGTCTGATCCAAACCCTGTGGTGTTTTTTTTTTCAGATTCTCAAGTTTAATAATTAGAGATCTTCTTTTTTTTATAGTCACACGTATTTTTGTGGTTTTTTTTAAATTTATCATTAATTTCAATGAAAATTTACAGAGACTTTGGATTTCCATTCATTCATTGTTGCACTTTTCTCCCCTCCCGACTCTCCCCCCCAGTACACTACCCTCTTGGAAAAGTAAAAGAAAACTTCTTTCATTGTTTTACAATCCCTTCCCCCAGTTCCACTCCACTATGCAGCCTTCGCTCTGGACTCCTGTCATGACAAAAATACCTAATCACATATCCCTTGGTGTTTTCAACTGCTTTCTATGCAATGGAAAGTTGGAAAATAAATCAGGATGATGGAAAAAGAATCAATGCCTTTGAATTGTGAGGTTGTAGTACTGAATATTCGTCCAAAAGAACAAACAAGTTTGCCTTAGAGAAAATGCAACCAGAGTGTTCTCAGTGGCAAAGATGGTCAAACTTTGCCTCACATACTTTGGACATAGTGTCAGGAGGTGTCAGTCCTTGGAAAAATACATCATGCCAGACAAAACAGAGGATCTGTGAAAGAAAGGAAAGTTGATGAAGAAATCGAAATAAGATGGACTAACACAGTAACAACAAGAATGGGCTCATGGCTAAGATAGTGAAGATGGCACAGGATAGGGCAACGTGCAGATCTACTATTATAGTGTTGTTTTGAGTCATAGTTTACTTGATGGCACCTAATAAGAACAGCAACAACTACATGTATTAGCAACTGAAATGGATATATAATATGTACTTTTTTATTCAATCGCAGAGCTGTGAACAGAATATATAATAACTATCTCAACTTTTATATTGAGGAATGTACTACATAAATTCTCAACAGGAAGGTAAAAGACAGGTGCTTTTAACTACATGCACTTTAATATGATATTTGCATTTAAAAAGTTTGAAAGAATCTGGTCTGTATCTAAGCTGGAAAAAAGTGATAAAAAGCTAAAGTGCACAAATGAGAAACAAAATAGCTAATGCAGTGAAAGTGTTTGATACATTCCCACACTAGTCTAAGATAAGAGTAGGTGTGACACTGAAGTATAACTTGTCTTCTAACCTGTTTGACTTGATTTGGGAACCTGTGATTCAGAATGTAATACAGTCAGTAAACACAAGAATTAAAATTGTCAAAACGACTGACATTTCCCTACAGATGATATAATTACATGAGCAAAACTAGAGTATAGTTCAACTGTGGTAAAACTCCTATGGCAGAACTAAGAAGGAATTGAGAGTATTAGAAATTCTTAAGACTTTCGCCAGTCTAAGTCAATACAGATATTAATCAAGATTTTCTGCTTATTGCACAATTTGGCTTACACAATAATAGACAAGCATTATGATCCATCTATTGAGTCAGGGTTTATTTTAGTTACTTTTCTTTCAGAAACAATCATCAGCCATTGTTTTTATAGAAAAGGTAAGATAAGAAATAAGTCAGTCACGCTACTGAAAACTAGCTCAGGAAGAAAGAGGGTCAAATCCCTCACTAGTCACTCTCTCCTACAGATATAAAAAGAAATCCTGTTGTCTTTTACTAAGTCAAATTCTAGTGTCTCCTTATCACTCTCTGCCACATCTTTACACAGTAGAGTTTTCCACCACGCCATACTGAACTGTGTATCCTCAAGATTTGTCATAAGCCCCAGATACTGTGAGGATACCAAGCTTTTCAGTTTGAGTGGGAAGTCCGAGAAGTTGGTAGCTTCTCGCACGAGACACTATGGCCATGAAGCCATACAGATAATAAGACTCTAAGGAAAGTGGTGTTGGTACTGGATTCCCAAAAGTATTTCATCTGACATTGGCATTCTGGAGATCTTCTATAAACAAAACTTACATTTTATCTCTTCTCATTGCCTGTCTTCAGAGTACAGAGACCTATATCACCCATAACTGGAACCAAGTTTACAGGAAAATGCATACAAAAGCTTAACTCACTGCTATCTATTTGGTTCTGTCCCACGATGACCCCCTATTGTGTTTCCAAGGCTGTAAATTACTATGGGAGGAGATTGTCAATCTTTCTCTGTGGAGCAACAGGTGGATTCAAACCAATGGGAACAAAGGCTTTTTAGTTAGTGGTATTAACATCCTACAAAAAACACCACAGCAAAAAATGAAAGGAATTCTGGATCACAGTAGAAATTGGAAAATAAGAAGGGAAAAATTCACTGAGCATTTCTCAAATTAAAAGAACTGAAAAACAAATTTAAGTCTTGAGTTGCAATACAGAGATATACTATGGGAAAAATCTTGATTGGCCCAAGAAACAGAAAAAAAAAAGAAGAAGAAGAAGAAGAAATGCACAAAATCACTGTACCAAAGAGAAATGACTGACACAAATATTTCAGAAAGTACTATATGGTCATAAATTTTCAGTACTTGTATCTGTACCTTTTTTATCTAAATGCAGAATAGATTATTAGGGAAGCAGAGCTTTATGAGGAGGAAGGTGGCATCAGGATTGGAGGAAGACTCATCAATATCCTATGTTATGCAAATGACACAACCTTGCTTGCTGAAATGGAAGAAGACCTTAAGCACATGCTGCAGAAGGTCAGGGACTGTAGCCTTCAATATGAATTGAAGCTTAACATTAAGAAGAAAAGATCCTCACCTCTGGGCCAAATTGGCAGCACCATGATAGATGGAGAAGAGATTGAGGTTGTTAATAATTACCACTTGCTTGGTTCCACAATCAACTGTCTTAACACTAGTAGACAGGAAATCAAAAGATTAGCTGCATTGGGAAAATCTGTTGTCAGGGACCTCTCAAAAGCACTGAAAAGAAATTATGGCAGTCTAGAAACTAAGTCATGCCTAAACAGGCCATGGTCTTTGCAATTACTTGCTAGGTATCAGAGAGTTGGACAATAACTAAGGATGACACAAAAAGTGATGCCTTTGAAGTGTGGTACTGGAGAAGAGCCTTGAACATACCATGGACTGCCAAGAAAGCAAACAGGTCTGTCTTGAAGAGGGTGAAACCAAGTTTCTCCTTCAAGGATAGGATTTTGAGGCTCCGTCTCACATACTTAGGGTACGTGGCCAGGAGCAACCGGTCCTTCACGAAGGACATCATGCTCAGAAGAGTGGATGGACAGCGTAAGAGAGGAAGACCCCCCAATGAGATGGATTGATACAGTAAGTGGGGCAATGGGGGGATGGTGTGTTGGAATTAGTGAGACTGGCTCAGGACAGGGCAGGGCTCAGAGCTGCTATTCATAGGGTCACTATGGGTTGCAGGCAACTTGACAGCACATAACAACAGCCATATGATCAAGAGCCAATGGTAATGAAAGAAGTAGTTCAAGCTGCCCTGAAAGCACTGACAAAATAAGGCCCTATTAAACAATGGGATACCAATTGATATGTTTCAACTAACAGATGCTTCCCTGGATGTGCTTGTCACTCTAGGCCAGGAAATTTGGAGGACAGTTGTCTGGCCAGTTGATTGGAAGAGAGGTCCATATTTGTTCCAATTCCCAAGAAAGGTGATCCTATCTGTATGGATGATCTATGTTCTGGTACTCTGAAGATAGGCAGCGAGAAGAGATAAAAAGCTAGACTGTCACTGTCAGATGAAATATTTCTAGTAAACCAGTACCAACACCACAGAATGTGGAATTTATCAAATGTATATCATTAATAGCACAGACAAGCAAAATATTGTTAAAGATCATTCAAAGAATTGTCAGGAATTCAAGATGGGTTTAGAAGAGGCCATGCATGGTACAAGGGATATCACTGCTGCTGTCAGAAGGATCATAGTTGAAAGCAGAGAATATAAGAAGAACGTCTGTTTGTGCTTTATTGACTCTGTAAAGTCATTTGACCGGTTAGATCATAACAAATTAAGGCTAACACTGAAAAGAATGAGAGTCCCAGAACACTTACTTGTGCTCATACAAAATCTATAACTAGATCAAGAGGCTGTTATATGAACAGAGCAAGGGAACAGAGCATGGTTTAAAATGAGAAATGGTGTATGTCAGGATTATATTCTTCCTCCATATTTATGCCTTTTGTATGCTAAATAAAATTGTTCGAGAAGTTTAATTCAATGAAGAAGAATGTGACATCAGAATTGGATGAAAACTCATCTATAACCTTCATTATGCAGATGACACAATCTTGCTTGCTGAAAGTAAGGAAGACTTGAAGCATTTGCCACAGAGGATCAAACCATATGGTTTGCATCTCAATGCCAAGAAAATAAAAATTCTCAGCACTGGACTGATAGGCAACATCATTATAGATGGGGAAAAGATTGAAAATGTCAATGGCTTTACCTTATTTGGATTCACAATCAATATTTTAAGTACCAGAAGTCAGGAGATCAGGAGACAATCTCTGGGATGCTCTGGGAAAGTCTGCAATCAGAGATCTCTCCAAATTATGGAGAACCAATGATAGTAGTTTGAAGACTAAGGTGTGCCTGATTCAGGTCATAGTCTTTTCAGTCACTGGCTACGCATCTGAGAGATGGACAATGAATAAAGATGACAGAAGAAGAATAGATGCCTTGCTATTATGCATCTGAGAGATAGGCAATGAATACAGATGATAGAAGAAGAATAGATGCCTTGAGTTGTGATGTTAGAGAAGAGTACTGAATATTCCAGAGACTCTCAAAAGGACAAACCTATATGACTTGAAGAAAGTGCGGCCAAAGTGCTCCTGAGAGATAAGAATGCTGTAGTTTCATCTCACATGCTTTGATATGTTGCTAGGAGAGGTTTTATGCCTTGGAGAGGGACGTCATGATTGAAAAGTAGAGGATCAGCAAAAGAGAAGAAGATTCTTAATGAGATGAATTGACACAGTGACTGCATAAATGGATTCAAGTATATTAGAGATGATGAGGATGGCACAGGGTAGGACAGGGCTCAGGTCTGTTATTCAAAGGATAGTTATAAGTTATACTGGGCTCAATGGCGCCAAACAACAACAATATCTAGTATGTCTCTAAGGATGGACGTTTTCAGGCTCATGTTCAGGATTTTAAATGTTACCCAGAGTGTTTGAAACTTAAGGGTGTGGCTAGTTAACTTCCAGATGTAAATAACCAATGCAGGGAAATCACTTTGCTTATCACCAAGAATACATCTTCAGGCTGGATAATTGTTGTTGGTGGGTGCCATGGAGCTGATTTTCAACTAATGGCAACTCAATATAGAAATGTGGAGCAGGTGGTGAGGAATTGTTTCATGGAGAATCTGTTGATAAAAATGGTTTTTCTAATATAATTATACAAATCTGTTCCCAGACTGCCAGAACATGGAGGAGAACAGAAATATAAATGAAAATTAACTTGGAGGGATGGATCTGAATGTCATGAACCAAGAGAGAGGAACAGAAGACTTACAGTGCACCACAACACCAATTTTTTAAATATTAAATAATATCAGAAGGTAAGAGAGATTCAGATTTCCACAGTGAATGGATGCAACAAGTAAAATGGCTTCTTCTTTTCTGATAGTTTGAACAAAATAAATTCCCCATATATTCCATAGGACCAGGTTGTAGGGCAGCAAAATCCAAGTGGGGACAGAGCATACTTAAACAGGCCTGATGGAAAGTTGTGTGCAATGTTCCGTTATTCTCAGGCACTAATTGGATTACAAGAGAATCAGATTGATCAGCAAAGATAGGAAAGACTCACTGACTTCACAAAACCATTCCAAGAAGGAAAAAAAAAAAAGATAACTGTGCTTGTTAGGTACTGTCGAGTTGACTACAACTCATAGGAACCCATGAAGAACACATCAAAACCTTGTCCGCTCCTGTGCCATCCTCACAATCTCTGACATGCTCAACCTCACTGGAGACATAACTTGCAACTAAACTCACATTTTTGATTCAGTAATTTGCAGGCCAGCCCAAGCATAGATCTGGGTGTAGAACTAACTGGTACAGACATATTTTTTAAACCATTAGCACCCCAGCTTCTGACTTTCAAAGAGGGAGAAGTTCTAGGAGAAGGCCCATAGCTTGATTTTACAAAGTCCTGTCGAAGAAATATAAATTCAGCAAAAAAAAAGGTGAGGCTTCCTTTCAGAGAAGGAGGAGAGAAGCTTCCTTTCAGGGAAGGAGGAGTGAGACTTCCTTTCAGGGAAGGAAGAGATCTTCGGAGTAGAGGGTTACTGGAAGAGATGCAGATATAAGTGTGTCTCTCCACTTTAAACCAACCTTCTGGAAGATTAATTAAAAAACCACAGAGAACAGGGCTAACCAGAACCAAATTTAAAATCAGTGCCACTGAGTCAATTCTGATCCACAGGAAACCTCCATCATGTTTCCAGCGTTGTAAAGCTTTATAAGAAGTAACTGCTTAATATGCTCCCAAGGAGCAACTGATGGATTGAGACACTTGAGTTTACAAACTGCAGGGTGGTGATGTGGTTATTAGATGCTACTCAATGGGCTCCAACCTAACATTTAACTGGTCTTTCATAATCCTCCAAGCTCTGCTGTGCTCTGCCCACTGCTGTAGTCACCTTCTCAGTCCCTCTCAATGAGGGTCTGCCTCTCTTCTACTAAACTTTTCTTTTTCCAAGAGTGACATTCTTTGCCAGTACTGGCCCCTGCTGACAACAAGCCCAAAGGATGAAACTTCAAAGAAGTCTTTGGCAATATACAAGGGCATCAATTTCCCTTCAGTCTAGTCATTTTACAACTGCCACATGCTATGAAGGGACCTCTGGTGGCCTAGTGGCAAAGAACTACACTACCAAGCAGAAGGTATACAGTTCAAATCCACAGCTGCAGCTGGGCAATCTCCTCCTGTGAAATTTAATGCCTGTGAAAACCCACTGGAGTCAGCTATGGGTTGTTCCAACTCAATGGTACTCAATAACAACAACATCAATATGAAGCAACTGAAACAACCTGAGATATATGCATCTTAATCTTTAAACCTGACAATAGATCTGACCAGTGTAATATATCTTTTGACTATGTCTGCTGTTTCTATGTGTGTTGATTGTCAATTCAAATAAAATTATACTCATCAATCTTTTTCCCATAATCAATTGGTCTAATGGTCCAGTTGTGAAAATTTTGGCATGCATCTATGCCCTCTTCAAGTATGAGCTCTTTGAGGGGTTGCTGTTGCTAGGTGTCACTGAGTTGACTACAACACACAGTGACCCTATGAACAACAGATCCAAGCTCTGCCCTAGTCTGTGTTGTCTTCACATCTCTGATATGCCCAGGCCATTGTTACAGTCACTGTGTCGATCCACCTTGTTAGGGATCTTCCTCTTTTTTTCTGACCCTCTGCCTTTCCAGCATGATGCCTTTTTCCAAGGACTAGCCCCTCCTGACGATATGCCCAAAGTATAAGAGAGGAAGTTTCACTATCCTTGGCTCTGATCACCTTGGTTGTACTTCCTCCAAGAGACCTGCTTGTTCTTTCAGCAGTCCACAGGACATTCACTACTCTTCTCCAACACAACAGTTCAAAGGCATCGGTTCATTTTCTACCATCTTTATTCACTATCTTTTGTTATCACTTTGAGGGGAGAGGCTACATTTAATTTTTAAATAATCACCATCATCTTTAGGATGAATGCTAAGAGGAGTGAGTTTGAGAAAGAAAAAGGAGGAAAGATGAATTTACTACTCACAGTGAAAGAGACACAAAATAGAAGAGTTACATATAGAATTTTGACGCTTTTGGGGCTGTGTATGGGTGGATTTTGAGAAAAAAGCTTTTCTGTTAGAGTTCCATGAGTCCATTTTTTGGTATATTTTAATACTTGTTAAGGAGTATCATCACTGTATTGGGTTTTAAAATCTCTAAAGAAAGGCTCTGTGTGTGCAGTGCATGGGTGTAACTGTGCATACATATATTTATTTTTTCCAACTATATGGAGTCACACAGTAGCTACAATAATGGGCTCAAGCATAGGAAGGATTGTGAGAATGGTAATGTGCAGGACCACGCAATGTTTAGTTCTGCTCTACACTGGGTTCCTAGGAATGAGAAATTACTAAATGGCACTGAACAACAATGAGTGTGTGTGTCTGTCCTTACTTTTGTACATATATCTATAACTAATAGAACACTAAATGCTCTTTGTGATGCTAACAGTGCTCAAAACCAACTAATCATTACATTATATTCCCCATCTGTAGCTAACTTCAAGGATGTGCTGTTTCTTGCTACAGGAGCTTAGATCTAAGAGAAATCATTTTTCATACAACTCCTGGACATGAATTTCCAGTGTAATTATAAGACATGTCAATTTGGTTTAAGTGGGTCAGTGTGGTTATATTTAGCCCATTAGTAGCTGACACAAGGACCTTTCTGTAATGTAAGATTAAGGTTAATTTATCAGTTCTTTCTTTCTTTCTTTAATATTCTTCCTGGTCAGACATGTAAGATTATGGAAAATGATCCCATTAAAAGGAGACATAAGAGTTTCCATCAAAGTACTACCTAGGGAGCACAGGCAGATGGAGGTGGAACCAGGTGCTTCTGCAGCAGTCAGAATGTTTCACATTGTTAAAAGTGGCTTCAAATTGTTCCCAATCAGATGACAATATGCCAGTGAAGCCATGATTAAAAAAAAAAATAGTTCTCAAACAATCCTCAATACTTCCATACTTAATACTGTGCATCAGTATGGCCATGGTCCTCAGTATAACGTAACTATTTTACATGAAATGAATTCTAACTGCTATGATTAAGGCAGGACTATGAGTAGGTCTGTAATCATATGATTAGCTATATCTCATGAAAGGTAAGTTTCCTTAAGGGTGAGTACTGCATGCTATTTATGTTTCAGTTCTATGGCAAAAAGCAAGAGGGCTTTCTGCCAGATCTGTATCTGCTGCTTGGTCTCCAGACTTATACTAGTGACTTGTCATACATGCATACTTTGAACTCAGAAAATCCAAAACCAGCCATCCATAACATTATTTCCCAACAACTATCTTTTGACCTGTCAGCCTGTGAATCTAGTAGCCTCCAAAGTCTGCTTGTCTGCTGAAGAGTTGAACTCTGTCTACTCAAATGACCCCATCTCTCTATCTTGATGTCTGACCTATATACCAGGGACTTGCCTCTACAAGCACATCAGCCATTTCCTTGAAATAATAACTGTCTCTTTGATGGCTCTATGTCTCTATGTATGTATGCAAGTAAGTTTCTCCTCTTCTCTTCTCTTATTCTCTTCCCTTTTCTCTCTTCTCTCTCTCTCTCTCTCTTTCTCTCATTCACTTACTGCTATCAAAACTGAATCTCAACTAACCGTCCAGCAGGTTATGGAGACTCAAATTACACTCTAGAAACTTTCCCATCTTTCATCAAAGCTCGTGGTATTTTTGAACTACCAGAGAAATGACACCTTTGGTTTAGTAGCCCAACTTTCTATGGTCTATGCCACCAGACCTATGTGTGTGTGTGTAAATTCATTTCCATCAAGCCAAAACTAACACAAAGATGACTTTCCATTGAGATTCTGAGGCTGTAAAGCACACAAAGATTGGCCATTTTTCTCCCAAGGAGCTGCTGATGCATTCAAAGCTATGGTTTACAGCACTTGATACACACAAACATACATTTGGAAGGCATTTACATGGTACATGGCCAACTGACTAGAAGAGAAATCCTTTAAAAAAATAGATGATCCAACTTTGTGGAAATTATTAAACAATATATCTAATATTACATGTAAGTAAAATCTTTCAGAAGATTATTAAACATGGCTGTACTGTATGTACTTCAATAAGGAACTGTCAGAAATTCAAGCTAGATTCAGAAGAGTTCATGGAACAAGGGATTTCACTGCTAATGTTGCATGGATCTTGGCTCAAAGTACTGAATACCTGATAGATATTTATTTACGTTTTAGTGCGTATGCAAATATACGACTGGGTGGATCATAACAAATTAAGGTTAAGATTAAGAAGAAAGGAATCCCAGAACACTTTGTGCTCATGTGAAATTTATATATGGACCAAGAAGCAGTGGTCTGAAAAGAACAAGTAGACACTGCATGGTTTAAAATTAGAAAAGGTGTGCATCAGAGTTATATTCCTTTTCCATGCCTATTCAATCTGTGTGCTGAGCATATAATTCCAGAAGCTGGAATATATGAAGAAAAAAATGTAGCATCAAGATTGGACTCATCAGCAACCCACATTATGCAGATGAAACAATCCTGCTTGCAGGAAGTGAAGAAGACATAAAGCATTAACTGAAAAAGATGGAAGACTTCAGCCTTCAAAATGGATTACATTTCAAAACCAAGAAAACAGAATTTCTCACCACATGACTTATAGGCAACGTCATGAAAAATGAAGAAAATACTTAAGTTGTCAATGATTTCATTTTACTTGGTTGGATTCACAATCAATACTCATGGAAAGAGAAGTCATTTCAAAGACTAAGGAGCCTCTAACTCATCAAAACCACAGTAATTTCAATTGCTTCATATGTATCTGAAAATGAAGAGAATACTAAAGAATATCAAATATTAATTGATGTCTTCGAATTTTAGTGGTCATGAAGAGTTCTAAATAAACCATAAAATAACAAAAGAAGAAATTTATTTGTACACACACACACACACACATTTGATTTGTGGTATTGGAGAAGAGTGCTGAATATCCCATGGACTGCTAAAAGAACAAACGGATATGCCTTGGAAAAAGTGCAGCCAGAATGCTTCTTGGACATATAGATGGTGAATTCAGCCTCATCTTTCATACTTTGGACGTAGCTAAGTGAGGCTATTTCTTGGAAAGGGACATCATGCTTAGAAAGATGGAGGATCAGCAAAGGAGAGGAACACCCTCAACAAGATGGACTGACAGGGGTAAGAGATGTGAGAAAGGTACAGGAGATGGCAAGGTTTAGGCCAGCTATTCACTGGGTCACTATGAGTCATGCTCAACTTGATGGCATATAACAACAACGACAAAAACATATATGCACATTGTTGTTGCTGTTGTTATGTGCCATCGAGTCATTTGTGACTCATAGCGACCCTATGTACAAGAGCTCTAAACGCTGTGCTATCCTGTGCCAACCTAGCCATCTCAAATGCACTTATTCCCACCGCTCCAGTCAGAGAATTGATCCATCTCATCGAAGGTCTTCCTCTCCTTTGCTGCCCCTCCACTCTGCCGAACATGATGTCCCTCTCCAAGGACCAGTCCCTCCTTGCAACATGCACAAATTATTTCAAATGAAGCCTCAGAATCTTTGACTCCAAGAAGCACTCCGGCTTCCCCCTCTCCAGGACAAACTGTTTGTTCTCCTAGCAGTCCATGGTATATTCAACATTCTTCTCCAGTACCACAGCTCAAAGGCATCAATTCTCTTTCTATCAACCCTATTCACTGTCCAAATCTCTGATGTAGAACATGTAATTGCGAAGACTATAGCCCAGATCAGGCGCACCTTAGTCTCCAGCCTGATATCGTTGCTCTTCAGTACTCTTGAGAGGTCCCTCACAGGCGACTTTCCCAGTGCTTGATTTCCTTGATTTCCTGGCTGCTGTTACCAAGAGTGTTGATTGTGGAGCCAAGCAAACTAAAACTGTTAACTATCTCAATCTCTTCACCATCCATACTGATGCTGCCAACTGGCCCAGCAGTGAGAATCTTTGTTTTCTATATATATAAATCTGAGAGTTGGACAATGAATAAAGGTGACAGAAAAATTAATGCATTTGAGCAATGGTTTTGGAGGAGAGTACTGTCAAAAGAGCAAACAGACAGGTATTGAAGAAAGAGCATCCAGAATGCTCCTTGGAGGCAAAGATGACAAAGTTTCATCTCACATACTTTGGGCATGTTATTAACAGAGGTTATTCCTTGGAGAGGGGTGTCATGCTTGGAAAGATGGAGAGTCAGAGAAAGAGGAAAACCATCAGTAAGATGGACTAACACAGTGACAGGAGCAATGGGCTCAAGAATGGCAGAAATTATGGGAATGGCATAGGATAGGACAGGGTACAGGTCTCTTGTTCAAAGGGTTGCTATAATGTGTATTCAATCCAATGGCACCTAAAAAAATGTATGTATGTATCTGTGTGTATATATACGCTCTCACACACACACATATATACACACACGTATACATATACACCTGTGTGTGTGTGTGTGTGTGTGTGTGTGTGTGTGTGTGTGTGTGTATAGATATATATTTTCACATTAAGCAGTTCTCAGAACAAAGCAAGGAAACACTGTATGGTTCAAGATCAGGAAAGGAGCGAGTCAGAGAGATGCATCCTGACTCCATACCTTTTTAATCCATGTGCCGAACAGATTATTAGAGAGGCTGGGCTTTGTGGGAAGGAATGCAGCATCAGGATTGGAGTAAAATTCATCAAATATGTTATGCAGATGATATAGCCTTCCTTGCTGAAATTGTGGAGGACCTGAAGTGCTTGCTACATAAAGTGAAGAATTATAGTCTTCCATAGACATTGAAGCTCAACATCAAGAAAACTAAGATTCTCACCACGGGGCCAATTGACAGCACCATGATAGATGGAGAAGAGGTTGAGGTCATAAACAATTTTAGCTAACTTGGGTCTACAGTTAACACTTTTGGCACCAGCAGCCAGGAAATCAAAATATGAATTGCACTGGGAAAATATGCTGTCAGGGACCTCTCCAGAGTACTAAGAAGCAATGATGTTATTCTAGAGACTAAGGTGTGCCTGATCCAGGCCATAGTCTTTGCAATTACTTCCTATGCATCAGAGAGATGGACAATGACTAACTATGACAGAATAAGAATCCATGCCTTTTAAGTTGTGGTGCTAGAGAAGAGTACTTAACATACCTTTGGACCACAAAAAAACCAAACAAACAGCCTTGTCTGGGAGAGGGTAAAACCAAGTTTCTCCTTGGAGGCTAGGATTTTGAAGCTCTAACTCACATACTTTGGGCATGTGGCCAGGAGGGACCAGTCTCTGGAGAAGGACATCATGCTTGGAAGGGTGAAGGGAAAGTGCAGGAGAGGAAGACCCCAGATAGATGGGTTAATGCAGTAACTAGGGTAATGGTAGTAAGTGCGTTGGAGTCAGTGAGACTTAACTATGATGATGTTAGTTGGACCCCATGGTGGTAGAAGCCACGTGCTTGCACCTAATTGACAAGGACATGATGGGCATGGTTACCATAATGGGCAGCAGATCCAAAGCCATAATCCAAATAGTCTATGGATTTATGACATTGGTTACTTAGTCATAATGTCTTTAGGAGTGCTATTGATGGAAATTCTACTAAATATTTGTGTGATTTATGTAAGAGAAAGAATTCTAGGTCAAGTTACTGGCAATCTAATTTGAATTACCAAAACAGAAAGTTACTATGATCAATAAATTCCTACAACTGAAATAGTTTACAGATCCTTGGAAGGAAGGAGAGCTCTTTGACTGAAGGAATTGAAGCAGGAACCCAATACACTATCAAAAATTTATACTGTTAACCTTTCTGCCCAGTTTCAACAAAAGGACTTTCAACAGTGGTTGTTTGAGGAAAAGTAAATAAACAAGCATATAGAAAATTACTAGATACTGGGTCACTATTCTAGGGGGAACAAAATGTCACTGTGGTCCACCAGTCAGAGATAGGGTATACTCAAGTCAGGTTACTGGTGGAATTTTAGCTCTGGTCTGTTTCGAAGTGGACTTAGTGGACTCCAAACTCTTTCTGTAGTTATCACCTACTTTTAGAAGGCCTAATTGGAATAGACATACTCAGTGATTTTCAGAACTACCACAAAAGATCTCTGAAATGTGCAGTAAGGGCTGTTATGACATAAAAAGCCAAGGGGAAACCACTGGAGCTATCTCTACCTAAGCAAATAGTAATCAAAGCAATAGCAAATTTCTGGAGGAAATGCATGGGTCAGTGACACCAGGCAGGACTTGAAATGTGCTGGCATGGTGATGACCATTCCATCCTCATTAAAGTGGACTATTTGGACTTGCAGAAAACAGATGGATCTTGGAGAATGACACTGAGAATCATAAACTTAATTAGGTGATAACTCCGATTGCAGCTGCTCTTCTAGATGTAGTTGCATTCCTTGAGCAAACGAATACATCTCCTGCTTCCTGCTATGCAGATATTAATCTATTCAATACCTTATTCTTCACCTGAATTTCAGAGAGACATTAGAAGTAGCTTGTTTCCAGCTGACTGGGTCACAAATAAACTTTCACCAGAGGAACAAGGATCTCAGAGAGGGGACTCTAGTGGCCTAGTGGTAAGAAGTTGCCCTGAAATCCCAAACACACATGGTTTGAACTCACCAGATGCTCTGTGAGAGAAAGATGGGCACTCTCCTCCTCCGTGCAGTTCACCGCCTTTGAAAACCCACTGGAGGGTCAGCTATGAGTCAGTTCTGACTCAGTGGTACACAACGACAACATTAGACACATATCAACTCTCCAACACTATGTCATAATTAGCTTGTAGAGACACTGATGACTTCTTTCTTCTGTAAGATGTCACAATGGTTCATTACATTTATGACACTATACTGATGGGACCTAGAAAGGATGTAGTATCAGAAACTCTAGCCTTATTGCTAAGACACTTTCACGCTTGTGGGTGGGAAATAAACAAAACAGAAATCCAAGCACCTTCTGTCTCAGTAAAATCTCCAGGGTTTCAGTGGCATGGCACATGCAGAAAGATTCCATTTAGACTGAGGGATAACTTACTACATTTGGCTCCTCCCAAAACAAAAAAAGAAGGCTTGAAGGCAACTTGAGAGGCAACTCATCTCCTACACATGTATTACTTCGTCCTACTTATCAAATTACTCAGGAAGCCGCTAGTTTTGAGTGGGACCAGACCTTCTCAAAGAGGTCTCACAGCAGGTCCAGACTGCTGTGTAAGCCACTCTGCCACTTGTGTTATGAACTGCCTGATTTAATGATGCTAGAAATGTCATCTACAGATAGAGATGCTGTTTGGAGTCTTTGTCAGGTCTCCATTAGTGAATCACAGCATGGACCCTTGGGGTTTTGGAGCAAGCCCTGCCATCCTCTGTAAATAGCTATTCTCCATTTGAGAAGCAGATTTTGGTTTGCTAATGAGCACTGGTGGCCTAGTGGTGAGGAGGTGCGCTGGAATTCTAAAGGCATGCAGTTCAATCATGTCAGCGGCTCCAGGAGAGAAGGACGGACAATTTCCTCCTGAGTGATTAACTAATTCTGAAAACCTGCTGGAGGGTCATCTATGAATCGATTCCAACTCAAGAGCACACAACAATAATAACAACAGTGAGCCTTAGTAGACAATGCATGTCTAACCATGGTCCACCAAGTCAGTTATACACTGCTAACTGGATGTTATCTGGTCCACAGAGTCATAAACTTGTACAGCAACACTCCATAATGATGTGGAAGTTGTATATACACGATTGCACTTGAGCAGGATCTGAAGGCACAAGTAAGTTTCATGAAGAAATAGTTCAAAGAGTCATGATTCTCATTCTGTCTTCTGTTGGCATCCATCCATGCCTTATAGGGAGCTCTTTATGATTACACATGATATGCAGGCATCGTCAGAAGCAGAGAACAATACCACTGCAGCGTATTTCTGGGACCTCTCTGAAGGATTGTTCTTGTTGTTGTGTTACGACCAAGCTGGAATCGACCCTTCCAGTGAGTTTTCAGAGGCAGTTAATCACATGAGAGGAGACTGCTCATCTTTCTCCCATGGAACAGCTGCTGGATTCAAACCACACGCTTTGGTGCTAACAGCACAATTCCTTACCATTAAGCCACCAGAGCTCCCTTGAAGGACTATGGTTAAGGGAAATATTATTTTTAAAAAACACTAGTTTATTTACAACATTTGAATACATTGTTCTCCATAACAGATTCTTCCAATTGCCCTCAGAACTTTGAGGAGTGCATCTGGTTGCTGACTATGCTTTAAAGGAGAAATGACAAATGGGCAACTATCGATGGATTCATGGGTAACTGCCAATGGCTTGACTACAGGAGTCAAGAACTTGGACACAAAAATATGTGGCAAATCTTTCTGAATAGTCCAAAGAAGTGAAGATATTTTTGTCTCATGTATATGTTCACCAAAGTGTGACTTCAACAGAGGAGGACTTTATGAATCAGGTGGAAAGGACGACATATTCCCTGGGAACCTATGGACTTGTGAATAAAGGGGTTATGGTGGCATGTATGTAGGTTAAATATAGGCCCAGGAACATGCGTTTCTACTCACCAAGGCCTGCTTGGCAGAAGCAATAGCTGAGTGTCCAATTTTCCACTAGCAGAGATCAACCCCAAGTCCTCAATATAGAACCATTCCTCTGGGTAAACGGCCAGCAACTTACTTAGTGTGGCCTATCAGTTAAACCGGGACACTTCCATCACAGAAAAGGCAGCATTTTTGTCCTTAGTAGATTTGATATTTACTCTAAATAAGAATTCCCCCCCCCTTTCCTGCATGCTTCTGCCAGGACTGCCATCCGTATGCTTACAGAATGCCTCATCTCACCTGAAGAGACTTATTCCACAGAAATGGAGCTAACAAATCATACTTGATTATTTGTGTTGCCTCTAGGACAGAAGATAGAGTTACGGTAGTGTTTAGTGTGGCTGACTTGGTTGTTGTTGTTATGTGCTGTCAAGTCGCTTGCGACCCATAGCGACCCTACGTACAACAGATATAAACCCTACTGTATCCTGTGCCAATCACACTGCCTCCGACACAGTTGCTGAATCAGTCCACCTTATAGAGGGTCTTCCCCTCCTGCGCTGTCCCTCCACACTACCAAGCACGATGTCCTTCTCCAAGGGCCAGCCCCTCCTTACAACATGTTCAAAGTATGTCAGACGAAGCCCCAGAATCCTTGCCTCCAAGGAGCAGCCCAGTGTAACCCTCTCCAGGATGAATCTGTTTTCCTAGCAGTCCGCGGTACATTCAATACTCTTCTCCAGCACCACAGCTCATAGGCGTCAATTCTCCTTCTATCCTCCCTAGTCATTCTCCAACTCTCTGATGCATAACAAGTGATTGCAAAGACTATGGCCTGCATCAGATGCACCTTAGTTTCTGACTTGGTTACCAAGGGGAAAATAGTATTGATATTACATAATAGAGGTAAAGAAGGGTATGATTGTGATAAAGGAGAGTCTTTAGGACATCTATAGTATTTTTATGCTTTGTGATTAAAGTCACTGGAACACTATAGTTACTCAATTCTCACATGACTATTTAACGGCTTAGAAATTTCAGGAATGAAGATTTGGATCATTTCACTAGAAGAAGATTGCCCATCTTTCTCCTAGAAAGCAGTTGGTAGACTCAAGCCGTGTGCCTTTGGATTGGCAGTGTACGGGCTATTCAACACTCTTCTCTAAAACCAGAGTTCAAAGACATCAATTGTTCTTTTGTCATCCTTAGTTGCTGTCCAGCTATTCTGTACATAATAAGTGACTGAAACTACCATGGCCTGAATCAAGTGCACGTTAGTCCTAAACTGACGTCATTGCTCCTCAATAACTTGGAGAGGTCCCTGTCTGCAGACTTTCCCAGTTCAATACATCTGATCTGACTGCTAGTACCAAAGGCACTGATAGTGGATTCAAGTTAAGATCAAATCATTGACAGTTTCAATTTTTTTCTCCATGCATTGTGATATTGCCTGTCAATCCAGTGACATTGAGATACAATCTATATTGAAGACTGCCATCTTTAATCTTCTGCAGCAAGTGCTTCAAGTTCTCTTCACTTTCAGAAAGCAAGGTTGTGTCATCTGCATAAGGAAGGTTATCCAATCCTGATGCCATGTTCTTCTTCACAGAGTACAGCTTCTCGAATAATTTTCTCAGCATAGAGATTAAGTAGGTATGGAAAAATGATACAATCCTGTTGCACACCTTTCTGAATTTTAAACCATGCAGTGTTCCCTTGCTCTGTTCACAAACAGTCTCTTGGTCTAGATACAGGATTTGCATAAAAACAATGACATATTCAGGAATTCCCATTCTTTTCAAAGTTAGTAATAACTTGTTATGATCCACACTGTTATATGTAATTGGGTAGTCAATAAAGAACAAATAAACTTTCTTCTGGTATTCTTTGCTTTCTGCCAGAATCCATCTGACATCAGCAATGATATCCCTGGGGCCATAACATCTTCCAAATAAAGCTCTAATGTCTGGCAGTTCTCTATGTATTGCTCCTGCTATTTTTGAATGACCCTCAGCAGTATTTTGTTTGCATGTGATATTAATAATGTTGTTGTTGTTATGTGCCATCAAGCCTCCTGTGACTCATAGCGATCCTATGTACCACAACTCTGAACTCTGCTCTATGCTGAGCCATATTAATGATATTGTTCAATATTTTTTACATCCTGTTGGATCACCTTTCTTGGGAGTGGGAACAAACATGAATCTCTTCCAATCAATCAGTCAGAAAACTAGCTGTCCTCCAAATTTCCTGGTATAAACTTGTGGTCATGTCCAGAGCTGCGTGTGCCATGTGAAACATTTCAATGGGAATGCCATCAATCCCTGGTGCCTTATTTTTTGTCAACACCTTAACACAGCTTGAATTCCTTCCTTCCTTACCATTGTCCCCTGATCCCATGGTATTTCCTGAAATATTTCTATGTTATTCAATACTTTTTGGAACAGTGACACTATATATTCCCTATATCTTCTTTAGATGTTTCCTGGATCATTCAATATTTTGCCCATAGCATCACTAAATATTTCTACTCGAGGCTTCAATTTGTTGATAAAAGTAATAAGCAACATGAAAGTCAACCCCCAATATAATGAACTGACAGATAAGTGTTGTGCTTCTAAGAGCAAAATGTAAGGACAATCAGGCATATAAATATCATGGTGCATGATAGCATTTTCTGGTTCCATTTGAAAGCAGAGAATACCAGAAAAATGTCTGTTTGTGTTTCATTGATTGTGCAAAGGCATTTAAGTGTGGATCGTAACAAACTATGGCTAACGTTGAAAGGAATGAGAATCCCAGAACACTTATTGTGCTTATACAAAATCTGTACCTAGACTAAAAATTGCTGTTTGAATGGGACAAGAGAACACTGTACGGTTTAAAATCAGAAAAATGTATCCTTCTGAACACCTATTCAATCTGTATTGTTGTTGTTGTTATGTGCTGTGGAGTCGCTTGTGACTCATAGTGACCCTATGTACAACAGCCCTAAACTCTGCTCTGTCCTGTGCTAATAGCACCATTTCCAATAGACCCATCCCAATTACTCCAGTCACGGAATCAATCCACCTCATAGAGGGCCTTTCCCTCCTGCACTGTCCCTCCACCCTACCAAGCATGACGTCCTTCTCCAAGGACCTGTCCCTCCTTACAACATGTTCAAAGTATGTTAGACGGAGCCTCAGAATCCTTGCCTCCAAGGAGCCACCTAGTTTGACCCTTTCCAGGATGAATCTGTTTTCCTAGCAGTCCATGGTACCCTCAATACTCTTCTCCAGCGCCACAACTCAAAGGCATCAATTCTCCTTCTATCTTCCTTAGTCATAGTCCAGCTCTCTGATGCATAACAAGTGATTGCAAAGACCATGGCCTGTATCAGATGCACCTTAGTCTCCAGAGAGACACCGTTGCTCTTCAGTACTTTGGAGAGGTCCTTAACAGCAGACTTTCCTATCTGTATACTGAACAAAAATCATACATTAAGCTGGACTCTATGAAGAAGAATGTGCTATCAGGATCTGAGGAAGACTCATCAACAGCCTGTGTTATGCAGACGACACAACCCTGTTTGCTCAAATTGAGGAAGACTTAATTTAAAAAGCTTGCTGAAGAAGATCAAGGACTTGAGAGATTACATTTCAGCATCAAGAAAACAAAGGTCCTCCTCACTGAGCTAATAGGAAACATCAAGATAGATGGGAAAAGGATTAAAATTGTCAATGACTTCAACTTACTTGGGTCCTCAATCAACACCCATGGTACCAGCAGTTAGGAGATCAGGAGGCATCAAATGAGGCAAGTGTGCTGTCAGGGACCTCTTCAAAATACTTAAGAGCAATGATGTCAATATAAAGACCAAGGTGCACCTGTTTTAGGCCTTGGTCTTTTCAATCCCTTGCTATGCATCTGAGAGCAGGACAATGGATAAGGCTGACAAAAGAAGAAATGACACCTTTGAACTGTGGTGTTGGAGAAGAGCACTGAATATCCTATAGACTGCCAAAAGAATAAACAGGTAAGTCTTCAGTGAAGTGCTGGCAGAGGGATCCGTGGAGGCAAGGATGGTGAAATGAAGTTTCATCTCACATTCTTGGGACATGTTTCTAGGAGAGGCATGGAGGATCGGCAAAAGAGAGGAAGACCCTCAGGAGACAGACTGACACAGTGACTGCAGCAATGGGCTCAAGTGTTTCAGACATGATAAGAACGGCAAGGGATAGGCTAGGGTTTACATCGTTTCCAAAGAGTGGCTATGAGCTGTATTCAACTTGACGGCATCTAACAACAGCGATATATACAGATACACACATACATATATATGTATATCATAGAGATAAGGAGTTGCACTGCCAAACCCAAGGTAAATGGTTTGACTCTTCCAGCTGCTCCTTGCACACACACATAAAAGGGTCATTTCCTCCCATGTCATGCATAACCTCTGAAAACTTGCTAGAGCATCAGCTATGAGTAGGCTCCAACTTCACAACACATAACAATAACAACATCATGTAAATGTGAACTCTGTATATGTTTAAATATATATATGAACATACATATTTAAATCATAAATCCACATATTGGAATTTATACACATATATAAGTATAGATAAAGATTTATGTGTGCTCTCTCACAATTCATGGGGGGGGGGGTAATCCCTAGAGTTAGAAGACAAAGGTTCAAACACTTCCCCTTCTAAAAGTCAAATAAATCCTAAAACAAATAGAAAATTATGAAATAATTAAAGACCATTATTATGAAGGCTGAATAGTAACCACAAAGGTATCTCAGTTTTATTCATGAGGTCTTATATGGCAAAAGGATCTTTTAAAAAATAATTAAGTTAAAACATTTTGAGATAAGGAAATGATCCTGAACTATTCACGTGTGTTTTAAAATTTAATGACAAATGCCCTTGTAAGAGGAAGGCAGAGGCAGATTTCATCACCAAGAAGAATGTGATACTGAAGTAAGATGCAGTGTTTATAACTACAGAAACAGAAAAAGAGGCCAGAAGCTATGGAATGTATGGAATGTAGTTCTGGATGCTAGAAGAGGCAAGGAAATGCTTCTCCCCCCCACCCCCGAGAGAATGTTCAAGGAGCTAAGTCTTCTAAATGTCTTGATTTTAGCCTAGTGAAACTGATTTCAGAATTACAACTTATATAAACATAAGGGGATAAATGCATGTTGTTTTAGACCACAAAGTTTTGTTGTTCTTGTTATAACAACCATAGGAAAATAATAGTCATGTTTTCAAAGAATATGCAATGGGAAATATTCCTAAAATAACATGGGAGAAAATAAGAAAAAAATAGGGGCTTATGATCTTAATTTTGATTAAATGATTATGTATTTTAATGCATATGAAAAAATAGAAATAAGCACAATATTAGAGAATATCTGAGTATGGGATTATTGTTTACTATGAAAAATTTTTATATTTTAAACAAAGAGTATCTGTTATTTTAATTGGAAAAAAAAGTGTGCATGTTAGTTTTCAAAAGTCACACATATGATGGAAAGCCGTGATAAATTTTAAGTTCCTCATAATTTCAGAATCATTGGAAGGATTTACAAGTGAGAAAGACCACATACTTTTACTCTGACATTTTCATAAAGCTTGATTGATATTTTTTGACACACAAAATAAAATGCATACGTAAAAGTTCTACAAGTTCTGGAAATAAATACAAAATTGCTTTTAAAAAGAAGTCTTTTCTACTCTTAAGAATTTTATAATATAAAAATGAAAAATATCTCTGTTTCCTAGACAATAAATCCTTACCTGTCTACAAGGACTGGGCAAATGGGTATTTTCAAAGCCGACTGGGTTGTAAATTCATGAAGTACCTTGCTTTGGTGGAATAAGTGCATTATTACTTGCAGATTGGTCAGGCTGTGCATTTTATGTGCATAGTTTTGAATTCCAACCTGCTTCCCCCATTGTAAAGTACAATGAAACCTTTATTCTTTCATCGTCCAGAAAAACCATGTACTTTTGGAAAGTAGACTCACTTTTAACACTAGTCAGGTATGTATACAGAAAAAAAAGTTCTTAACTTCAAAGAACTGTATCTCCATAATTTGACATTACCTGTGCCCTCCCTACCACATGCAAATATACTTTCCATGAGGCTAGACAATTCTGATTTTAATATCTTAGCTAGAAAATGAGCACCTGAAAGGCAAAGTCCAAGTTCCTGGCACCAACCCTAAAAATATGCTTTGAATCAAAGTATTGTCACACATGTCACAGAAGACAGTCATATTAAAATTTGTGGTGATCAGGAAAAACTTCACAAAGAAGTTTCATCTGTTAATGCAAATGATAACCACCCATCAAATCATCCAGTACAGAGTGGTGGTTGGATGGATATCTATCAATGTCACAGAACTGCCATCTCTACTTACAGTTCTTGGGAAATGAAGGATGTGAAAAAACCAAGGTCAGATGATATTACACTGGGAAACACAGAAAACTGAAGAAAGTAGGTAAGTTAAATTGTCAGGAAAAATCATACTTTAGAAAATGGGCAAATATGAATTGATAAAAGTTTTCACTGCATATAAAATGATAAGACAAGTGAGTTTTACATTTTCTTCCTTGACCCTCATCTTAGTTGTTGACTCCATTGTCTCTTTGCTGCATTAATGCAGGGATTAATTCTGGATTGCTTCTGAGTACCCACTCCTCAAACTTTTCTTTCAAAAGTACCAAGTTCTAACATGTGCAAAATCCATTTGCTCCCCCAGCAAATGTGACACCAAATAGCTCCCCACTGTTCTACAAAAACACTTCTCCAAGTACAATTTTTGCTGTAACATCACTGAATCTTCGAATCACCTGCAGGACTTACAAGAAATTCAGATTCTGGAAGTCTTCTCTACAAGCATGGCCTCAGGGCTCCAATGAATCAAGTCCAGGAACCTCCAGGCTAACTAAGTGCCCAGGTGATCATCACCCACATTAAAAGCAGTTAAGCTCAGCACAGGAAAACCAGAATCCCTATAAAAGGAACGCTTTATGATGCATTCCTCTGTATCTATCCCCTCATGGCTTATGCTTCACTAATAATAAAGTATGTACTTGTCAGCAACATTGAATTACTTTAAGTTCCCAGACACTGTAAGCAGTGCCACACCTCATTGCCTTTGCATATCCTGTTCCTTGTACCTAGAATTTCCCCCTTCTCTCCCTGGAAAACTTCCGCTCATCTTTCAAGGTTGAGCATGAAGGTCACCTTGCCAGCAAACTTTGTCTGACTTGTTCTTGCAGACCTAAGTGTACCCATTGGGAATAGATTCCCAGTGAATTTTATGCATAGACATGCTTCTATCAGAACAATCATTCTATTGCAGCACAGCTACATATTTATAAGTCTAATTGCTCACTAGGCTTTAAGCCCTCCGCATACAAGGACAGTACACATAAGATATGCAGCAGAATGAGCAGACACACCTACATTTCTCTAAGTTGGCTTTAAACTAAACAAAACACACTTTTGTTGTTCTTAGGTGCCATCAAGTCAAGTATGACTCATAGTGACCCTACGAACAAAAGAACAGAACCCAGTTCTATCCTGTGCAATCCTCACACTTCCTGACACATAAGAGCCCACTGCAGCAGTAACTGTGTCAGTCCTCCTGGTTGAGGGTTTTCCTCTCCTTTGCCGACCCTATACCCTTCCTAGCACTATGTCCCTCTCCAAGGAATAACACCTCCTAGCAATATACCCAAAGTATGTGAGGTGAAGCCTCATCATTCTTGCTTCCAAAGAGCACTCCGGTGGTACCTTCTCTAAGGCATATCTGTTTATTCTATTGGCTGTCCATGGAATGTTCAGTGCTTTTCTCAAACACCACAGCTCAAAAGCATCAGTTATTTTTCTGTCATCCTTATTCATTGTCCAGCTTTCAGATGCTTGGCAAGTAAGTGGAAAGACTATGGCCTAAATCAGATGTACCTTAGTCCTGACATCATCACTCCTTAAAAATGTGGAGAGGTCCCTAACTGCAGATTTTCCCAGTGCAATGTGTCTCCTTATTTCCTGACTGCTGGTACCAAAGGTGTTAATTGTGGATCCAAGCAAGATGAAATTACTGATAGTTTCAATCTCCTCTCCATCCATTACACAAAACTATTGGATTCCCCCCCCCCCATTTCTCTAACACAGGACTTAGAGGGA
Source organism: Elephantulus edwardii (assembly GCF_000299155.1). Lineage (NCBI taxonomy): Eukaryota > Metazoa > Chordata > Mammalia > Macroscelidea > Macroscelididae > Elephantulus > Elephantulus edwardii. Next base: position 522,584 of record NW_006400150.1, read on the forward strand.
TACTTGGGTTTTGTTTTTAGATTGCAACGAAATTTTACAAAGAACATGGGTTTCCATTCATTCATTGTAGCACATTTTCCTCCCTGTCCCCCCACCCCTAGTCTACTTTTCTCTTTGGAAAAAAAAAATTCATTGCTATACAATTCCCCGTCAGTCCACTTTACTATACAGCTCTTTTTCTAGAATGTAATCATGCAAATAATACCTAATCATATATTCCTTTTAAGCTGTTCTCTCCCTCATATTTCAATACAGTGTACTTTATCCCCTCTTTTCTAAGTTTCTCGTTAACCCTGATGTTAGTCCTGTTTTATAACAGTGGCATTATGCAGCATTTGTCCTTTTGTGACTGAGAGATTTCACTCAGCATAATGCCCTCTAGGGTCACTCATTTTGAATAATATTTTTTTTTAGTTCCTTGTGTTTCAGTGCTGCATAATCTTCCATTGTGTGAATATACCACAGCTTCTCTATCCATTGTTTGTTGATGGGCACTTGGGTTGTTTCCATCTCTTTGCTCTTGTGAACAATGCAGCAATAAACATGGGTGCACATATATCTGCTTGAGTGGCAGTTCTAGTTTCTGTAGGGTATATTTCCAGTAGTAGAACTACTGAGTCAAATGGTATTTCTATTTCCACCTTTTTGAGAAAGTGCCATATTGCCTTCCAAAGTGGTTGCACCATTTTACACTCCCACCAACAATCAATAAGGTTCCCAGTTTCTCCACAATCTCACCAGTATTTGTTGTTTTATGCTCTGTTGAATTTTGCTATTCTTACTGGGGAATATCTATGGGTATTAACTTTTTTTGCTATTCCTACTGGGGGATAACTATGATGTCTCACAGTTGTTTTAGAGGGATACTTATAAGTTGGGCTATTGTTTGTCATATGCTGGATGATTTTTCTTTTAAACCACTGCTGTTATTAGCAATGTCTATGATGAATAATAAAAAACGAATAAAAAATGAAAGCTAATGGATTTTACAGGAGTTCTGGTTGCCTAGTGACAAGAAGCTGCACTGCAATCCCAAAGGCACACAGTTTGAATTTACCACCAGCTGCTCTGCGGGAGAAGGATAAGCTATCTACTCCCCCGTGATTAACTGCCTTTGAAAACCCACTGGACGGTCAGTTACCGGTCTGTTCTGACTTGATTGTACCCAACAACAACAACAATGGATTTTAGGCTATTGTTGTGTACCACAGAGTCAGAAATGACACACAGCTGACCCTCTGGAGGAGTTTCAGAGGCAGTTAATCACAGGGGAGGAGATTGCCATCTTTCTCCTACAGAGCAGCTGGAGAATTCAAACTGCATACCTTCAGGATTTCAGTGCAGCTTCTTGCCACTAAGCCACCAGAGCTCACTGGGTTTTAGCTAGTATATTATTTATTTAGTTTTGCTATAATTGAAATAGATAACAAAAACATCTTTCCTTACAAACATCTTTCCATACACTTTTGTTGCTGTTTGCCATTCAACAAACTATAGTCGTCAGTTCTGACCCATAGCTGACCCTCTTGAGGGTTTGCAAAGGCAATAAATCCCATGGGAGGAGACTCCCCATCTGTCTGCTGCCAAGCATCTGGTAAACTGGAACTGTGTGCTTTTGGAATGTCAGCACAGCTTCTTACAACTAGGTCACCAGAGCTCCTCATTTTAGGAGACCAGAAGTCCAAATAACAGGTGCCAGTTATAGGGGAAGACTTTCTCTGTTGGTTCTTGGGGAAGGTCTCTGTCTCTTTGAAATTCTGTTTCTAAGCAATCTTCAATGGCCTTGTCTAATCCTTCCTTCACTCTAGATCTTCTACAGCTGTTTATGCACTTTTGTATCTCAGATGAGGTTGATTTAAACCACAATTTACAGGAATCCTGTCTCATTAATGTAACAAAGACAACTCAGTCCAAAAAGGCATTATATCCACAGGCATAGAAAGAGGTCTGGATTTACACCGCATATCTATTGGTGACATAATTCAGTGAATAACAAATAGATTTTCTTACGAACTAAGAAAAAGGCAAAAAAGTAAAGCCACCCAGACACACACAAAAGGGTCTCTAATAACTTTTTACTTTCTCATTTAAAATAGCTGGCATATCATTTACTCTTCCTGGAAAAGACTTGTTTTTAAGGTAAAATTAGGCCTCAGACAAGGTAACATTTTCCCAAGGCTGAACATTCAATCCTCAGGGGGGCATAATCAATACACAGTATCCAGGGACAGATATGATATTATAATTGTTATGTACCATTGAATCAGAACCCATTCATAGCTGGCCTTCCAGTGAGTCTTTCTTCCAAGGAGCAGCTAGTGCATTTGAACTATGTTGCTTTGTATTGGCAACACAATTTCTTACCACTAAGCCACCAAAGGGCAGTGCAGGAAGACACAGCAATGTATTATTGTGATGAAATGTGCAAAGAGCTGGAGTCAGAAAATCAAAAGAGCTCAGCATTTCTTAAGCTAAATGAACTGAAGGACAAATTCAAACCTTAAACTGCAATACTTAAGGATGCTTTGGGCAGAATATTAAACGATCCAGGACGCATTTAAAGAAGATGGAAAGAGTATACATTGTACCAAAAAGAATTGGCTGACAAAAAAGAATTTCATGAAACAACATATGATTGAGAGCCTGTGGTTATGAAGGAGGAAGTTCAAGCTGCTCTGAAGGAATTGGCAAAAACACGGCCCCAGGAATTGACAGAATACCAATTGACATATTTCAGCAAACAGATGCTGCCCTGGATCCGCTCACTAAATTGGGGGGAAAATCTGGAGGACAACCACCAGGCCAACTTTCTGGAAGAGATCCATATTTATTCTCATTCCAAAAAATGGTGACAGAGTATACAAATTATCTAACAATTTCATTAATATCACATGTAAGCAAGATCCTGCCGAAAATCAGCCTGAAGTGCAGGCTGGGTTTAGAAGAGGCTGTAGTACTAGGTATAATATAGCTCATCTTAGATGGATCTTGGCTGAAAGCAGGGAGTACCAGAGAAATGTCTATTTGTATTTTCATTGACTATGCAAAGACATTGCACTGTGTGGATCATAACAAACTGTGGCTGACTCTAAGAAAAATGCGAGTCTGAGCACACTTGATGGTGCTCATGCAAAAGCTGTTCTTGGAAAAAGAGGCAATTGTCAGGACAAAGCAAAGAGACACAGCATGGTTCAAAATCTGGAAAGGTGTATGCCAGGTATACAACTGATTTCCATAACTTCAATCTATATGTGGAACCAATTATCCAGGAGGCTGTGCTCTATAAGGATCATAGTATCAGGACTGGGAGAAGACTCATCAATAACCTGCATTGTGCAGATGACACAAACTGGCTTCCAAAAATGAGGAGGACCTGAGACATTTACTACAGAGGATTAAGACTTTCAGCTTTCAGTATGGATTCAAGCTCAACATCAAGAAGACAAAGATTCTCACCACTAGGCTGACTGGCAGCATCATGCTAGATGGTTAAGAGAATTAGATTGTTAACAGCTTCAGCTTGGTTGGCTCTACAATCAACATTCTTGGTACCAGCAGCCATGCTTTGGAAAAATCTGCTGTCATGTTAGAGTACAGAACAATGCTTGATACAGGCCATGGTCTTTGCAAGTACTTGCTGTGCACCAGAAAGCTGGACAATGACTAGGGATATTAGGAGATCTGAGACCTCTGAGCTGTGGTACTGAAGAAGTGTACTGAATGCACATATCATGGACTAGTAGGAGAATACACAGGTTCACCCTAGAGAGAGTGAAACCAGGCTGCTCTTTGGAGGCAAGGATTCTGAAGCTCTCTGATATACTTTGGGCATGTTTCAAGACGGGATCAGTCCTTGGAGAGGGACATCATGCTTGGGAGGGTGGAGGGACAGTATAAGAGATGAAGACCTTCGATGAGATGGATTGACTCAGTGACTAAGGTAATGGGGTGGAAGTATCAGAGATGATGAGTTGACTCAGGATAGAGCAGAGTCCAGAGCTGTTGAACATATGGTCACAGTGAGTTGCAAGCAACTCAACAGCAAGTAAAAACAACAACAAGAAGCCACCAGAGTTCAATGGGACACAAGGGGATTCAAAATCAGGAGCGCTTAAGGTTGGCAATATCATTTGATAGTCTGGTACTCTTGCCTCACACATGTCAACATCACAGAACAGGCTTCCATTCTATTTAGGAGAGTACTGAAGATGAACAGACACAGCTGGGCATCAGGTTCCAACATGCAGGGAGAATTCTACAGATGTCACATCTAAGGAGGAAATTACACATGATCTTGGGAAGTGCCACAGAATGTTCTTGGTTGACTGAGTAGCTTATAAAGAACCTTGTACTAAATGGGGTGAAAGAGAAGTAATTTTGCAAAAATTAACATAGTTATTAAACAGGCAATACATGCTCAGTATAAAAAGTCTACAAGGTAAAATGGGGTACACAATGAAAACACGAGTCTTCCTCATAGCCCTACACTTGGCGCATAAGATAAGGGATGACAAAGTGGGCCTAATATTACAACCCTCAGAAAGACATGCGTGCAAGGTTGCTTCTTGGCTAATATCTCAGAACATAAATCTGGGAAGTGGTCTCACCATTCCCTAAGTGATAAGTCTCCTGTACTTCCTTAAATGATAAGGTTAATATACTTAAACTCTGTCAATAATACCGTTTGCACTAACCACATACCTTCTTTCTGGGAGTCTGGAATAGGAGTACATGGTAAACAGAAGCAGACCACAGACTGATCCCTGATAGAGTCTCGGAGTGCTGAGCTCACAGACTCTGGAATCCTGTGCAGACAAGACCTTCACATTTTACCACATTCCAAAGCAGGAGGAATGTAATGTATCCTGCATAACTCCTGAAAGCTTATGCCTGGTTTCCTCAGTATTTCTTCCCATATGCCTTTTTCCCCTCTGCTAATTTTGCTTGCTTTTACTGTAACACATATTTTCTGTGAGTACAACCCCTGAATCATAAACAATAAATGCTGACTCCTGGGGGAGCTTCCTAGTCAATTACTGAACTTGATGATGAACTAGGGCATCTTTGAACACATCCTCTTCACATGCAAGAACTGATACCAATTTCTTATTAATGCTTTAAATATATTCTGCTGAATTGTGTGGATAATAAGTTATGGGTTATATTGAGAAGAATAGGGTATCTGGAACACTAAATTGTGCTCATGTGGAACCTATATATAGACCAAAAGGCAGCTATCCAAGAACAGGGAGACACTGCTTGGTTTAAAATCAAGGTAAGGTGTGTGTCAGGATAGTATCATTTCTCCATATCTCTTCAATCTATATTCTGAGAAAATAATTCAAGAAACTGAACTATATGAAGAAGAATGCGACATCAAGAGTAGAAGAAGAGTCATTAATAACATGTAAGATGCCACAACCTTATTTGCTGAAAGTGAAGAGAAGTTGAAGCACTTACTAACAAAGATCAAGTGCTATCCTTCAGCACTGGTTACACTTCAACATCCAGAAAACAAAATCCCTCCCAAACGGACCAATAGGCAACATCATATAAATGGAAAAAGGGGTGAAGTTCTCAATGATTTCATTTTCTTTGGCTCCACAATCAATATCCATCAATCAGGAAATCAAAGGATGTCTATTAGACTGGCCAAGCCTGCTCTCAAGCTCACCTTTAAAGTGCAGAAGAGCAAGGATGTCAGTTTAAAGAATGAGGTGCACCTGATTTAAGCCATGGTGTTTTCAATTGCCTCTTGCATGTGTCTCAAAGTTGGATAATGAATACAGAGGATCAAAGAAGAATTGATTCCTTTGAACTGTGGAGTTGGTGAAGAGCATTGAATATATCATAGACTGTCAAAAGAAAACAATTGTCTTATAAATACCACAGCCACAGTACTCCTTAGATGAGTCTTCACCTAACATACTTTGGGTATGCTTTCAGTATGCTTCTTGGGGAAAAAGACACCAGACTTGGAAAAGGTGAAGTTCAGTTAGGAAAGAGACATCTTCAATGACCTAGACGGCCCTAGACTGCACTGACAGACTGTAACACAGGAGAGGTTGTGAAGATGGTGCAAAATTGGGCCAGGTTTCAATATGCTGCACAGGGAATTTCTGTGAGTCGGAGCTGACTGGACACATCTAAAAATAACAACAAAAACGTATATAAAAAGTGTACTAAAAGGCATTGGTGAAAAAAAGACAGCAATTATTTTGGAAAACAAATGAGAAATCTATGATAAGCTTTGTCTACAATCAGTCATTGCCTCTCCTAGTCACCTTTTTCTCTTTGGCAAATGCTCATTCCTATTTCTTATTAAACTTCTTATTCCCCATCTGACTTCTACATTTGTTGTTGTTGTTATTGTTATGTGCCATCGAGTCGTTTCCGACTCATAGCGACCCTATGCATAACAGCTCTAAACCCTGCTCTATCCTGCGCCAACCGCACCGCCTCTGACACACCCATCCCAATTACCCCAGTCACCGAATCAATCCATCTCATAGAGGGTCTTCCCCTCCTGCGCTGTCCCTCCACCCTCCCAAGCATGATGTCCCTCTCCAAGGACCCGTCCCTCCTGGCAACATGTCCAAAGTATGTCAGACGAAGCCCCAGAATCCTTGCTTCCAAGGAGCAGCTTGGTTTAATCCTCTCCAAGATAAATCTGTTTGTTTTCCTGGCAGTCCATGGTACATTCAGTACCCTTCTCCAGCACCACAGCTCAAAAGCATCCACTCTCCTTCTGTCCTCCCTAGTCACCGTCCAACTCTCTGATGCATAACAAGTGATTGCAAATACCATGACCTGTATCAGGCGCACCTTAGTCTCCAGAGAGACACTGTTGCTCCTGAGTACCTTTGAGAGGTCCCTAACAGCAGACTTTCCCATCGCGATACGCTTTTTGATTTCCTGACTGCTGGTACCAAGAGTGTTGACTGTGGAGCCGAGCAAAGTGAAGCTGTGAACACTCTCAATTAAGGTTCTAAAAAAAGAAAAATTAAAGTTTTAGTTGATAACACTGAATATGTGACCACCCACTGGGTTTACACTGCAAAGAGAGTAAAAATTGTAGAGAAAGGTACTACTGGGGTGGGTGAAAGTGAGAGTCCATCTTTTGACTACAAGAACATGGGGTTTCATGAACAGTGCTCTAAATAAAATTCTGCAGGCAGCTTCCCAGAGAGTGCTGGCCCTCACTCCACTCCTCCCCCACCAAATTGTTTCACTGGAGGAAAACAGACCTGAGGATACAGAGTATCTCAGGGAAAAGGCTGTCTCTGAGTTTTCTACCCAGGAATCAACAAATAACAAATCAGTGATTAGTTAAGCGACACCGAACCTCACTGTTATATATGACACATGATAACAAATGACATGAAAAAACAGATAAAAATGAAACGATAGTATGATTAATAAGCCTCGGTAATACTGTACATAAAGAGCTGGGTTACAAACCAAAAACCCGGTGATCCAAAGTCACCAGAGACCTCAAGAGACAGATAAGCAATCTCAATACAGATTTAAAACTTCAGAAACCTAATGGTGGGTTTATGAGTTGATTTGACTCATTGGAAGTGGACATACTACGATTAATGCTATCATTATGTTCCCTTAAACAGGGAATGACTCATAGTTAACCCTCCAGAGGTTTGGTCCAGAGGTTGGAAATTGCATGGGAGAATATTGCCAATCTTTCTCTCAATGAATAGCTGGCTAGTTGGTGAATCTTAACTGCATTCCACTGAGTTGGCAGCACAGTTTCCTACCCGCTAGGCCACCAAAGCTCCCTCTATAGTTACATTAGAATCCTACAAAATCATGTATAAATATAGAAAATGACAAACAGACAATATAGAAAGGGATATAGTTTATATGTTGTTATTAAGGGCCATTGTTTCATAGACGACTCATAGTGACCTTATGAATGAAAGTCCTCGATACTTGCGTGACTTTCATCCTTTCTCCAAGTTCATAAGGTTTCCGGAGGCAAGCTATTTCGAAAGTGGATGTCACTCCTGCTTCCAAATACTTATTTTATTTCTACTATTGTAGTTGTCATCTGCACTGAAGGCATCAGCAAAAAATAAGACCCCAGGAATCAATAGGATACCAATTGTTTAACAAAGAGCTGCAGCCTTGGACATGCTTACTAGTCTATGGTAAGAAACCAGGAGATAGCAATCTGTCCATCTGATTGGAAGACATCCATATTTGTTCCCATTTACAATAAGGGTGATCCAACAGAAGATATAAACTATCAAGCAATATCACTAATTTCACATGCGTATAAAATCTTGCTGAAGATGACTGGACAACAACTGGGAGAGAACATCAACAGAGAACTACCAGAAATTCAAGCGGGATTGAGAAACAGCTGTGTCACCAAGGATGTCACTGCTGATGTTAAATGAATCTTGGTTGAAAGCAAAGAATACCAAAAGGATGTCTATTTGTGTTTTATTGACTATGAAAAGGAATTTGACTGTTTGGATCATAACTTATTGCTAACACTGAGAAGAATGGGAATCCCAAAACATTTGTGTTTATTTGAAATCTGAACTTAGATCAAGAAGCTGTCATTGAAAAATAACAATGGAACAATACAAAATTTAAAATCAAGAAATGTGTGTGTCAGGGCTGTATCTTTCTCTGTATCTATTCAATCTGTAGCTAAGCAAATGATTTGAAATGCTGTACTCTATGGAGAAGAATGTGGTATCAGGGTCAGAAGAAGACTTATCCACTACCTGCACTGTGCAGATGACACAATCTTCCTTGCCCAAAGTGAAGAGTATTTGAAACACTTGCTGCAGAAGATCAAAGACTAAAGACTATAATATGGATTATATCTCAACAAGACAACAAAAATCTTCAACATTAGGCCAGTAGGCAACATGATGATAAATGAAGAAAAGAACAAAGTTGTCAATAATTTCATCTTGTTTGCTAGATCCACAATCAACATCACCTGCAGTAAAAAAACAAAAACAAAAACCAAACCAAAAGATGTATCATATTGGGTAAATATGCTGTCAAAAATCTCTTCAAAGTGGTGGTGTTGTGTGCTATGGCACATGCTATTTGCCATCAATTTGCCTGCGACTCCTAGCAACAGCCCTAAACCCTGCTCTGTCCTGTGCCAGTCTCACTGTCTCTGACACACCCATCCCCACTATCCCAGGCACTGAATCAAGCCACCTCATAGAGGGTCTTCCTCTCCTGCGCTGTCCCTCCACCCTCTCAAGCATGACGTCCCTCTCCGAGGACTGGTCTATCCTTGCAACATGTCCAAAGTACGTCAGACAAAGCCTCAGAATCCTTGCCTCCAAGGAGCAGCCTAATTTCACCCTTGTAAGGATGAACATGTTCGTTTTCTTGCAGTCCATGGTATTTTCAATACTCTCCTCCAGCACCACAGCTCAAAGGCATCAATTATCCTTCTATCATCCGTAGCCATTGTCCAGCTTTCTGATGCACAGCAAGTGATTGCAAAGAACATGGCCTGGGGAGCTCTGGTGGCCTAGTGGCAAGGAGCTGCAACTACAATCCCAGAGGTGCACCGTTGGAATCCACCAGATGCTCTGCCGGGAAAGGAGGGACAATCTCCTCCTGTACCAGTCAAATCTGATTTGACGGTACATGCACATAAAAATAAAAATAATGAAATTTTTTAAAAAATTAAAGAACATGGCCTGTAACAAGCACACCCAAGTACAATCAAAATTGTCATATATATCAGAGCCGATAGCATGGCACAGTCTAGGTCAGGGTTCAGATTTGTTGTTCATAGGACACCTATGAGTCATTGTCGACTCAGGAGCCTAACAGCAGAAATTACATTACATTAAAACATATTTTACTATTAGTTATTTTGGGCTCTTTAATAATTTATAAGCATAATCACTATGATTATGTCTATGTGTCATGCCACCAACTCACCTTTCCTAAAGAAATTCTAATTGCCTTCAAGAGACCCCACTGGATTGTTAACACACAAACACAGAATGAGAAAGTTCAGTATAGCTTCTGGGTAGGGAGTCAGAGAGGGACATCTTTGCATTGTTCAAACACTAAATTGTGAATTGTTAAGAGCTAAAATGCATACACAAGCATTTAAATTCTTCACTGACATTTTATAGGACCAAAGTCCTTTCTATATTCTTTAAAATAATAATAATTTCTTCTATTTATCTCATGCAAGAATCTAGCACCAAAGATTTAAAAATATTCCTTCAGGGTTCATAACTTTGAAATGTTCATCTAATAATTCTGTTCCAGAAATGGGATTGACTCTATTTTCCAGAGCTAGCAAGAGCCATGGAATACCTGAGGCACTGTTTGTTACTTTCATTTTTATTAGGAAGCAAAGCCTCTGTACGTAACTTTCATAACTGAACAGCTCTGACCCAGTTCCCTGATTCGCAAAGGCTGGTTTAGTATGTGCTTTCAAACAATATAATGGAAGTGCTGTGTGGATCAAATACCATTGGGAAGCACGTGGCTGATAGAGTGACCCATCATTTGACATTAAGTATCAAAAAAAGGACAATGTGGAGGGAAATGTAAAGAAGTCCTTGTGGTAGCTCGTAATTGAAGGCCATCCTGCAGTCACTGGGTTTGTTTTAATGGGCTATCATCCAAGGGAAGCAAATGAAAGAATAAGTGGAAAACTACAAATAGATGGAAGATCAGAACATACAAACCAGATAGTTTATAACTCCATCAAAGCATCTCATGTCTATCTCACTTGGTTCCTCAGAGCAAATTAGGTATTTAAAAAATAATAATATTTCTCTGATAGCCAATTAGGTCTTTTTGTGAAATAGCAATGTAAGGTTCTATGTTTCAGTCCTTGTTATTATTTTTCAGTCAATATGTGTTAAGCTTTCATTGAAATAATTTTGAGCCTTGGGTTTTTACCCCCCTCATTCTAAATTAATCTTAGGAAAGAATAAAATCACAGCACATTTTTTTTCTTGGCAAAAGCCCCAGTAAGTAATAATATGGTTCTTTAACAAAATCACATTGAATTTACCTATCACATTTCAAGAGATTCTAGAATAAATTAATATAAAAAATATTGTTATGTGCCATCAAGTTGCCTGTGACTCATAGTAACTATGTTCAATAGCTCTGAACCTTGTCCTGTCCTAAGTCAGTCTCATTAACTTCGTCACACCTACCCCCATTGCCCTAGTTACTGTATCAATCCGTCTCATCTGAGGTCTTCCTCTCCTGCATTATCCCTCCACCCTTCTGAGTATGATGCCCTTCTCCAAAGATCAGTCCCTCCTGGCCACATGCCCAAAGTATGTGAGACAGAGTTTCAAAATTCTAGCCTCCAAGGTGAAACTTGGTTTCACCCTCTCCAAGAGAGACCTGGGTGTTTTCTTGGCAGTACATAGCATGTTCAAGATTCTTTTACAGCACCACAATGCAAAGACATAAATTCTTCTTTCCTCATCCTGAGTCACTGTCCAACTCTCTGATGCACAGCAAGTAACTGCAAAGACCATGACTTGGATTAGGCACAACTTAGTCTCTAGACTGACTTCATTGCTTCTTAGTACTCTGGAGATGTCCCTGAAAGAAGACTTCCCCCAATGCAATTCATCTTTTAATTTCTTTACTGCTGGTTCCAAGAATGCTGATTGTGGAGCTGAGCATGCTATAACTTTTAACAACTTCAATCTTTTCTCCATCCACCAAGGTGCTGCCAATTTGCCCAGTAGTCAGAATCATCTTCTTCTTGAGGCACATATAATTAAGTAATGTAGAAAATAATCTCTGAGAGAAATATGAGGAGGAAAAAGTATCACAAACTTAGAGAATGGCATTGGTCATACAGATCCTAAATATAAATAAGAAAATGGATTTTATCAGTGGAATATTTATTAGTTAATTTTATTATTAATTTCAAAACAAAGAGAATGAATAGAAAAAAATCACAATATTTATGTTGCTGTTAGTGTCATTGTTCCATACTTTTGAGTCAACTCTAACTCAGAAATAGTATGAAAAAACGGATCTGAATCTTGCCCTATTCTGCACCTCCTCATGATCTCTACACGCTCAAGGTCATTGTTAAAGTTGGTGTGTCAAGTCCTCTTGAGGGTCTTCTCATCTCTGACCCTCAACCTTTCCAGTATGATATCTTTTTCAAAAGACTGGTCTTTCTTTACAACAGAAGACGGGTCCTCTCAAAAGTATGAGAGATGAAATTTCATCATCCTTGCTTCTAAGAAGCAACCTGTTTTCACTTCCTTCAAGATAGACTTATTTGGTCTTTTTGGTATATTAAAATTCAGTAATCTTCACCAACACCGCCACTCAAAAGCATTCATCTATCTTCTTTCCCTTATTCATTGTCTAACTTTATACAGGAAGCAAATGAAAATATCAAGGCTTAGATTATGTGCACCTTAGTCTTTAAACTGAGTCATTGCTCTTTATCATTTTAGAGAAATCCTTGACAGTAGATTTTTTCCAAAAAGTAACACATCTTTGGATTTCTTGATGGCTAGTAACACAGTTATTGATGATGATGATGATGATGATGATGATGATGATGATAATGATGAATCCCCCTCTGATCCTGATGTCACATTCCTCTTCTCAAATAATTAGCTCAGCATACAGATGAAATAGGCATGGAGAGTGAATACAGCCCAATGCACTTCCTTCTGAATTTTAAACTATGAAGAGTTCCCTTGCTTTGTTCACACAACAGCCTCCTAATTCAGGTATAGGTTTTACATAAGCACAATTAAATGCTCTGGGATTCCCACGCTTCTCAACATCAGTCACAACTTGACATGATCCACAAAGTCAAATGCCTTTGCATAGTCAGTAAAGCACAAATAGACATTTTTTGGGTATTCTTCAGCTGAAGCCAGGATCCATCTGATATCAGAAATGATATACTTTGTGCCACGGCCTCTTTTAAATCTTGCTTGAATTTCCGGCAGTTCTCATAACCTTGCTTGCTGAAAGTGGGGAGTAATTGAAGCAATTGTTGCAGAAGATCAAGGAACGCAACCTTGGTATAGATTACATCTCAGTGTCAAGAAAACAAAGATTCTAACCAATAGGCAAGATCATGATGGATAGAAAGGGGATTGAAACAATTAACAAATTCATCTTACTTGCATCCACAATTGACATTCTTGGTACCAGCAGTCAGGAAATAAGGAGGCACATTGTAACTGTAGTTAGGGACCTCTACAAATTATTGGGTAATGATGTAAGTTTGAGAACTAAGGTGAATCTGATACAGACCATGGCCTTTGCAATCACTTGCTAGGCATCTGAGAGCTGAACAGAAAAATAATTGATACCGTTGAGCTGTCGTGTTGGAGAAGAGCACTGAACATCCCATGGACGGCCAAAAGAACAAACAAATGTGTCTTGCAGAGGATATAGCAAGAGTGTTCTCTGGAGGCAAGAATGATGAGGCTTCATCTCACATACTTTGGGCATTTTTCTAGGAGAAGCTATTCCTTAGAGGCAGACATGATGCTTGGGAGAGTGCAGGGTCAGCGAAGGAGAAGAAGACCTTCAATCAGGTGGATTGACATGGTAATTGCCACAACGGAAGTGTGAGGATGGCACAGGATAGGACAGGGTTCAGATCTGTTGTTCATTGGGTTGCTATGATTCATACTCAACAACACCTAACAACAACAACAACTAATAACATTGTTGACTGTGATTCCAAGTAAAATGAAGTCTTTGAAAACCTCAATCTTTTCTCCATCTATCTGATGTTGTCTATTAGTCCAGTTGTAAGGACTTTTATTTACTTGATGTTGAGACGTGATCCATACTGAGCTATTTTATATTCTGTACCAAGCGCTTCAAGTCTTCTCTCTCTGCAAGCAAAAGTGGTGTCATGTGCATAATGCAAGCTGTCGAGTCTTCCTTCAGTTTCAAGCCACATTCTTCTACAGTTCAGTTTATTCATGTGCAAGTTCAAATTGAAGTTGAATAAAATTACACATACACAAGAACAAAAATATGATCTTAAGTCTATCCAACCTCAACTGAAAAACTATCTCAAAAATATATTTGATGCACTGAACACTAATAACTGAAGACTAGATGAGTTGCAGGGGTCTCTGGTGACCTAGTAGCAAGAAGATGCCCAGCAATCTTGCAGGCATGTGGTTTGAATCCACCAGCTGCTCCATGGGGGAAGGATAGGCAGTCTCCTCCCATGCAGTCAACTGACTCTGAACACTGTGACACTGGTGTGTCAAATGCGATAATGGTTATCCATGGTGGACAGTGTTTGGTGGAGCTCCCCAGTTAAAACAAGCTTCGAAGCAGGAGTGGTATCCACTTCCGTAAACCTGGAGAAAGGAAGAAAGTCACGCAAGTGTTGAGGATTTTTGTTCATAGGGTTGCTATGAGTTGTCTATGACTCGACCGCACTTAACAACAACAACAAGAAGGTCTCTCCAGAGGGTCGGCTACAGGTCAGTTTTGACTCTATGGTACACAACACAACAGATGAGGTAAAGGATGACATCACAGATATCAACTATGAGGAAAGCAAAAGGTCACTGAAAAGACAGGAAAGAAAAGATGAAAATTAATGTCAGAAGATTCTGACACTTGTGCTAGAACAGAGAGTGTGACCAAACTAAAGAGAAGAAATACTGAATTAGGAGAGATGAACAAAAAATTTCCAAAGAGAACCTAGGGAGATAAAGAAAAATATTTTAACAAAATGTGCAAACAACTAAATTTAGATAACCAAATGAGAAGAGAATGCTAGACATTTCTCCAATTAAAAAATATGAGCTAATTCAAACCTCAAGTTGCAATACTGAAGGATTTTATGAGCAAAATCATGAAAGATGCAGGAAACATGAAAAGAAGATGGAATGAATACATCTAGTTACTGTATCAATAAGAATTAATCAACAGTGAAACATTTTAGGAAGTAGCATATGACCAATATTACTGAATAAAGAAGTCCAAGCTACACTGAAAGTACTGGTAAAAAATAAGCTCCCAGGAATTGACAGAACACCAACTTAGTTGTATCAGGAAACAGATACAGCCCTAGATGTGCTCACTAGGCTATGCCAAGAAATTTGAGGGATACCTACTTGGGAAAATTAGAAGACATATACTTTTGTGCAGAGTTTTATTTTACAGAGGACACTTTAAAAAAAAAGGCAAAATAGAAAGAGCAAAGCACGAGTATAGAAAATTGACTAATAATTCATACATTTTACTTTATTGAATAAATGTAACCGTTTGCCACATTAACTCTTCTGTAAAGCTGCCAACAAGTAACAAACTCTAAACCTGCTTTTCACTACCTCTTTATCTTCCTCTGAAGCCTGTGAAGGCTTGCTAAAAAGCACTGAGATGCCCCAAGGAAGACACCTAGAAAAAAGTGGGGAAAATAAAATTCCCAGATAGTGAATTTATGTATATCCAGTACATCTGACTATTCTGATCTTGACTATAGATTTAAAAAAATTAACTGGAAATGCAACTTGTAACAAAAATACCATTTAAAACAGAGACTTTAGATGTCCTAAAACTTCCTTTATATATTGTTTGAATGTTAAATAGTTAGATCTTATTTTTATTTTAATGCTTTTCATCTAATGAATCAAGAAAACAAAACTCAACACTGACTCAAAAGGCAACATGATGATAGAGAAAAGACTGAAGTGATCAACCATTTCCTCTTACTTGGATCCACAATCACACCCATGGTACCTTGTTATTGTTGTTGTTGTTAGGTGCCATTGAGTCCAATGTGACTCACAGCATCTCTATGAACAAAAGATCTGAACCTTGTTGTATCCAGTGCCATCCTCATACTTCCTGACACGCAAGAGCCCATTGCAGCAGTAACCGTGTCATTCCACCTGGTCGCGGGTCTTCCTCTCCTTCACCAACCTTCCACACTTCCCAGCATCCTGTCCTTCTCTAAGGAATAACACTTCCTAGCAACATGTGCAAAGTATGTGAGGCAAAGATTCATCATCGTTGCCTCCGAAGAGCACTCCGGCTGCACCCTCTCCAACACAAATCTGTTTGTTCTCCTGGCCATTTATAGGATTTTCAGTGCTCTTCTCAAAACCGCAGTTCAAAGGTATCAATTCTTCTTCTGATCCTTATTGGTAGCTGCAGTCAAAAATTCAAAAGACACATTGCACTGGGTAAATGTTCTGTCTAGGACCTCTCTAAAGTGCTGAAGAGCAAGGGTGCCTCTTTAAAGAGTTTGGTAGTTCTGAACCAAGCCTTGACATTTTTTTATTTTTCCCTTATGGGTCTGAAGGTTGGCTAACAACTAAGGCTGACAGAAGAAGAATCTATTACTTTTGAACTGTGGTGTTGGTGAAGAGTATTGAACATACCATGGACTGCCAAAAGAACAGTGTCTTAGAGGACTTGTAATCACAGTGTTCCTTTGAGGCGAGACTTGTAAAACTTCGTCTCATATATTTTGGGCAAGTTTTCAGGAGGGCCCAGCCCTTGGAGAAAAATGTCATGCTGGGAAAGGTGGAGGGTCAGAGAGAGAGAGAGAAGATTCTCAAGACAGACTGACACAGCGACTGTACACCAGGCTTCAAAAGCATGGTGGAGATGCTGAGGATGGTGTGGCAGGGCAAAGTCAGATCTGCAGAGTCCAAGCTGCTCACATAAGAGTTGTGGTCAACTCAAAGGCACGTACCAACATTCCTAGAAAATGATGGTGACTAAGAAGTGAGGAGAGAGAGTGGAAAAAAGTACTTCTGAAGAGCTGAGAGAATGAATGCACAGCCATTACAAACGAACCAAAGCAACAAAGGTTAAGGTCTCTTTTGATTACCGCATGTTGTCTAGTCCACTCTTGACTTTGAATGAGTGACCCTGGATGACAGAGCAGAGTGGTCCTGTGGAGCCTTGACACATAGTGCACAATGCACCAGAATGCTAATCAAAATGTCTGCAGTCCAAATCCACAAGTGGCTCTGAAGGAGAAAGATGACTCCCATTTCCTCCCGTCAAGATTTTGAGTCTCATAAACTGATGAATAAGAACCAACTGCAAGGCAGTGAGAGATTCTTAATTGGAACAGATCTCTGGGGCTTGTCTCCTGTGGAACAGTCAGTGCGCTTGAACCTCTGACTTGTCAGTTAGCAGTGGAGTGGAAAGTCCTATTTGGAGGGCTTTTTCTTTTCTTTTTTCTTTTTTTTTTTGTCAACAGTGTCCTTCAAAAAGTCATGCCCATCCACACTCTCAAAATAAGGTATTTGCAGATGTAATGATTGTTGCTACGTGCCATTGTGTCAGAACAGACTCACAGCTGACTCTCCAGCATGTTTCCAGAGCTCCCTATTAAGGAGCAAGGCAAACCCTAAACTCAGTAACTGGCATCCTTCTGAGGGAACATGGCCCTTATGACATCTTGATTTGGGGCCCTCATCTCCAGAACTATGAAATAATGGATTTCTAGTATTTCAAATTACCAAGCTCATAGTATTTATTAAGACATTCCTGTGTTTATAATTAAGTTTCTAGGAATGCCTTAACTTTTCTCTTTTGCAAAACATTTGGTATGTATTTTATATTTTGGCTTAATTTCTCATCAATTATCTTGCACACTCGGGAATTCTCACTAAAAAGAAAATATCTCGACTGGAACTGTTTTCAGACAGAACATTTTTGTCAATGTTAAACATAACTATGAATTAAACTGATGTATCTTTAGGTTTATAGGTAAGTATCTTATTTCCCTTAAAGAGACTCAACTGCAACCTCATCAGAGATGTGAAGATGGGAAGAATTTGTGTGTTAGTAGCTAAAATATGGTATGCGTTTTCATTTTATCATTTCCTTTCTAGGTTTGAGAGTCAGACTATCTTTGCCCTTTGCAGATTCAAATATTTTCTGATTTACTTTATTTCTCATCATGCTCAGTAAATTGGTGGTATATGGAGATGCAAATTGCATAGTGGTTGAAGATGGAGATGAACCTGTGTAATCTTTGATGCTTCTCAATATCTTGAAGATGATAGGGATTTGTGAGATTCTTCATAGTTCTCTCCATGGAGGAATTTCCTAGTTCTGTGATCCACGGTTAATGTACTCAGTTAAGCTACAGAGGCTTTAGTTGCCTACTCTGTACAATGGGAATCAGAACACTAGCCTAATAAAACTGTTGCTAGGGCTGTGCCAGGATTTTATACAAAATTACTTTGAATAATTATGTGGTAGAAGAGTTAATCATATTCCTGATATTTTACAACTAATGGCAAAATGAAAAACATTCTGTCAGAATCACTTATTTTTCCTGCCAAAGCTCTTCTGCCTTTGAGAGCCATCTTTAAAGAACAGAATGGACACCACAAATTCCAGGCACAAACCCCACACACCGGTCCTAACCCAATATCCTTAACAGTTCAATATCCTTAATAGTCCAATATCCTTTGCCTTCTCTGAGATTCTTCTCTAGGATAGGGACGGGGATGGGAAGTGGGAGGGTGGGGTCCAGTGCTAAAGTCAACCCCTTCAAGACCAAGGGCCAATGGTTGGTCACAGGATCAAAGACAGAGGCATGAGCTTCTCTCTCCCGAGAATAAACACTAAGGCCGCTTCCCTCTAGTGGCTGAGACATGCAATTACAACTCCCTCTGACACGAAAACCAAACCTGTTGCCAACAAGCTGATTCATATTCTGTAGAATAGAGAAGTACTTTCTCAGTTGGAGGCAAAGTTGGTAAAGCTTTTTCTCTTATACTCTGGGCATGTTGATAGGTGAGGCTATTTCTTGGAAAGGTGGAAGGTCAGCGAAAGAGAGGAAGACCCCCAACAGGATGGATTGACCCAGTGACAGCACCAATAGGCTCAAGTGTGTCAGAAATGATGAGGATGGCACAGGATAGGATAGGACAGGGTTTGGTGTGTGTGTGTAGGGTTGGTGTGAATTGGCACAGGATAGGATAGGACAGGGTTTGGTGTGTGTGTGTAGGGTTGGTGTGAATTGGCACAGGATAGGATAGGACAGGGTTTGGTGTGTGTGTGTAGGGTTGGTGTGAATTGTACCTGAGGCACTCAACAACAACAATAACAATCTTCATGGAGACAAACTGCCACGTCTTTCTCCCTTATAGCAGCTGGTGGGTTTGAACTTGTATCCTTTTGGTTAACAGTGGAGTGCTTGTCCATTGCATCACCAAGTTTCCTACAACTCTTGTATCACAGATGTAACTCTTTGGATTGGATTAAAAAGGAAACAGAGTAGGGAATGGTAAATTTAAATGAAAGTGTATTTTGAGAAAGCAGGAATAAGAATAAAACAGAAAAGAATTGTGTGCTGTTATTTGTGCTATGGGGTTTATTTTTGTTTGTTTTTTGGGTTTATTTTTTTAACTAAAGCAGTATTAAACTTTCTCAAGTGTCACAACTACAGTGAAATCTGTGAGAGCCAGGAAATGGACGGGCTGCCTTGTTTTTCCACACCAGGCAAGTGTTAGCAGGAGGCAGTCTTCCTTAGCACTTTCCTAGCATTTGCTGAGTGTGAAATAGTTACAGTTTCCTTCTCTGACAGGTTCCCATCTCTCACAGGTTGTGGCTTTTGAAAGTTTTACTCTATTAACCTTAGCATCCTAGAAAGAGCAACTTTAATTAAATGAATCCCCGTTGGGAGTATTTAATATCTGCCTCTGTGTCCTCTAAGTCAGGGTAATCCACATGAAAAATAGCTGCTTCTTTCCTCAAGATTTTTAATGGATGGGGCTCATTAGTTTACATAATCATCCCTAAAACTAGGACAGTGCCCCCACTGTCGCTCTGTGGTAAAGTACTAATCCTACCAAACCAAATATTTGACATGATCTGTTGGGTTTGGAGTGTTTTCCTTAAACCATTAACTACTACTGGGTAGGTGAGGCAGGAAAAAAAAAATAGCAAAAGAGCACCCTTTTCATTACAGTTTTATTATTTTACATATTATATACAGAACTGAACTTTCTTGCAGGGTGTTGAAAGTATTCCCTTCGGTAGCTTCTACTCTAAACTATTTCAGTAACTCAGACACTTAGCTTGGCAAAGGTTCTGATTTTAAAAGCACACTGCACAAGATTCATCAGCATATACTATGTGCTGTATACAGACAAAGGACAGTCACACCAAATAACTGTGAAAGTGTGACTCACTTTTTCATTTCTAAATTCACTTAAGAAGGCTAAAACTCTCACCAACAAGACATGGAAGGTTTTCCCAGGGCAAG
Organism: Elephantulus edwardii; assembly: GCF_000299155.1. Lineage (NCBI taxonomy): Eukaryota > Metazoa > Chordata > Mammalia > Macroscelidea > Macroscelididae > Elephantulus > Elephantulus edwardii. Next base: position 542,832 of record NW_006400150.1, read on the forward strand.
GCACTCTTTGTTTCTTTCAGAAACGTTTTAAACACACATATACAGACATTTGACTTTTAAAAACTTCTGTCCTAAAATATGTCCAGGAAAGGGTGTAATTTATTCTTTCATGTTTTACAAACCTCAAGGAGCAACTGCTCTAGTACAGAGGGACAATGAAGAATCTAACAAACATACATAACTTCATATTCAAGATGTTGAGAAGCATACAAGAATACATGTAGTTAAATATTTGCATGAACCAACAAACAGATAGTTGGGGAGATATGAAAATCAGTTTTAGACACATTCCACTGTTTTATTTGATGTGGTGCCAATCCACCTAAGTGGTGCTAACAACATTTGAACACGCAAAGACTAACAGAAAAGAGAAACCAAGAATGTCCATTTCCCAATTTTCCTTGGATTGTTGTCAGGCATCAGTGGGTCAGCTACAACCCAGAGAGACCCTCGCCCTGTCCTGTGCATTCTCACAGACTCTAATGCTCAGATCATTGTTGCAGATACTCTTATTAATAAGGATTCTGGGGCTTCGCCTGACATACTTTGGACATGTTGCAAGGAGAGACAGGTCTTTAGAGAGGGACATCATGCTGGGTAGAGTAGAGGGACAGTGCAGGAGGGGAAGACCCTCTATGAGGTGGATTGATTTAGTGACTGGGGTAATCGGGATGGGTGTGTCAGAGGCAATGAGATTGGCACAGGATAGAGCAAGGTTTAGGGCTGTTGTACATAGGGTCGTTATGAGTCGCAAACGACTCAACGGCACATAACAACAACAATAACAACAACAAACTTACTGAAGGTCTTTTTCTTCACTGACACTCTTCACTTTTCCCAGCATTATCTTTTTTTATTATTATTTTTAGTCCTAGGACTGATGTCTCCTGACTACATGCTCAGAGTATATGAGGTGATATTTCACTATCCTTTCCTCTTAAGGAGCACGCTGGTTGCATTTCCTCCAAGATAAATTTGTTTATTCTTTTGGGAGTTGATGGTATATTCAAGAAGCTTCGCCAACACCACCATTCAAAGGTATAGAGTCTTCCTCAGTTTTCCTCATTTATCATCCGACTTTCAGATGCATACATTGTTGTTGTTGTGTACCATAGAGTCAGATGACCCCCTGGTGTGTTTTCAGAGGCACTTAATCTCACGGGAGGAAACTGTCCATTCTTCTCCAGAGGAGCAGCTGGTGGCCTCAAACCATGTGCCTTCAGGACTGCAGCACAGCTTTTTGCCACTAGGCCACAACTGAAAACATGAGGGCTTGGATCAGGCACACCTTAGTATTTAAGTTGACATTCTTGCACTTGAGCACTTTAAAGAGGTCCTTGACTGAAGATCACAATCAGTTCTTTCACTGTTTAAAGACTCCTGGAGCTCTACACACACTCATATTGAGCTGATGTGCATTCACTGGGTTCCCAAAGTGGTAAATCTTTAAGGGAGGGGATTGTCCACTTTGCTCCAGAGGAGCAGGGGGTGAATCCAAACCTCTGACCTAACTGTTCAGCAGGACAACACAGTGACGCCCTGTCACTGAATTCTACAGTCGTACTTCAATCAAGTTAAAATCAGTAAATAAAGCTCAGCGTCATCTCAATCTCCCTTTCCAGCCTCCGCTCCTAACACTTTTCTTTTCCTCCCCTACTTGCATTCTCTATGGCTATTGATGAAATTGCAATCCAAAATCAGATGCAGGTGATTCCGATCCACAGCAACCCTATGTGTGTCAGAATTGAGCCATGTCGTCTCAGGCCTTCAATGGCTGACAAGTCTATTACTTGGCCATTCTTCTAAGGCTCTTCTGGACGGACTTGAACCTCCATCCTTTTTGTTCTAAGTTGAGTGGCAGTTCGTAGCATCACAGGACTCTCGAACGACAAGATATACTCTCTCACCACTGTGCTTCCGCCCCTGCCCTCCACCCAGGACCCACTGCCCTTGTGAGCAGCTCTTCTCTACTTGACTGACAACTTGCAACCTCTTCCAGTCAAACAGCAAGTCCTCAGGGAGCTAGCTCCCTGTGGAAACAGCATCAGGCTGAATGAATCCTGGCTCCTCCCATCCATTACTATGCTGCAGACAGCTGCTTTCACATCTCTCCTCCCTGAGGGAAGGTCATGGGTCATTCTTCTTGGTAGTTCCAGTCTCCATCACTGAGTCTTAAGCAGTAATCAATTCAAGTTTGTAGTGTGCATGAGTGATTCTATAAAGTGTGTCAACACCCAAGTGACTTCAAATTATTATTATTTCAAATAAGGGGAGTACAAGTGAATGAAGCTAAGGTTCCCACCACTGATGGAATTTTTACTACTGTGTCAAATACACTGATTCCCCACCCCATTTCCTCTTTGTTTAGTATAATAGGAAGGGGGCTCATGTATGGAAATCAATTTCCACCTTTGTTTCCATACCCCAACATACCCCAAACCACCCTTACTCCACCTATCCTATTCCCCTCCTTCCTCCAAGCCAGCTGCCTGGCTTACTTACTCCCAAAGACCTTTTAGTATTATACAGATGCACACAGCCTACAGATTAAGGACAATTGCTTAATCTGTAAAATTACAGCCTTACTGAAGTCTTATGGCACACATTCAGCTGGAACTAAAGAAAGATGAATCTGATTTGGAAGCAGAGAAAGTAAAGACATCCAGGGGGAAATCTCAAAAACCATGAGTCTTAATTTTCCCAGGAGGAAAATCTAGGGTCACTCAGGCTATCCGGTTTCAGAAAGGCCTTTGTCATTGTCCTGGGTTTCTTCACACATCTACATTCATTCTGCTTTCCACACACCTGTCTCTTCTCTCGGCTCTTCATCTTACACCCAGACAGTCCAACAGGGACTTTCATACTCTGTTCATACAGTGTATCCCTATCCTGCTTGCAACTCTTTCCTTATTTCCTCCCAGTTTCCCTCCTGCACTCCCAGTTCCTCCAAACCCTGTGGCTGGCATTTAAGTCAGCAATGTGTCCTGGTGATCAGGGAGGGGGCTCCTTTCTCAGGGATCTGCCCTGAGGCCACCTCTCACCAGCTGACTTCATCCATTGCCATGGCCACACCAGTGCCCTGCCTGTTGGTATTAGATGCTGTACAGTTGGTCTGACTCAGAGTAACCCTGTGTAAAAGAGAGTGAAACCTCGCTCATCCGATGCCAACCTCGTGGTTGCTGCTGTGCTGGAGTCCTTTGTTGAAGCCATTGTGTCAATTCATCTTATTGAGAGTCTCCTCTTCTTCACTGACCCTCTACTTTTTCAAGCTTGATACCCCTTTCTATAGACTGGCCTTTCCTGAGAACATCTAAAGTATGTGAGAGACAAAATTCCACTATTCTCATTTCTAAGAAGCATTCTGGCTACATTTCTCCCAAGAAAGACTTGTTTGTCCTTTGGTAATCCACAACACAGTCATTGTAGCTCCTTGCCTAGAAGTCCTTCTATACCTAACCTCTCCTTCCTGGTGCCACATGAGCATCAGAGATCACTGTCAGCAAGTTGATTTAGATTCAAATCAACTCTCCACTGGGCTCCTGAGGCTTTAAGCCTTTTTGAGAGCAAACTGCCCATCTCTGACCTGCAGAGCAGCTGGTGGATTTGAAACATTGTTCTTTTGAGAAGCAACCTGACATGCTATGTACCATACTATGGGGCTCCTTTGGCACCTCAAATTCAACACATAAAGTTTTATTGTAAAACAAAATTTTATTTCCTTTCAGAAGCCTATTCTTCTCCAAACTACCATCCAAGAATCAACTGTCAGTCTATAGTTTCCTCAATACTCTCCAACTTATCCATTGGCAAGCCCTATGGATCTTTCTTCAGAAGATATTAATACTCATGCATTGTTTTTGCATTTTTCTAGTTGCCCACCCTGGTCTGAACCACCATTATCCTCACTGAGTCTACTTTCTAAGTCCCCAAACCGAATTCTATAATCCACCTTCCACACAGGAGCCAGAAAAAACTTGAACACCACAAATCAGATCATACTACTCTATTTGAAACCTCAGGCAATGCTCAGTACATTTAGAGGGAAAGCAGACACCGTATCCAGATTTCTCAAGCCCTTGGCTACTGTCCTGCCAGTCCTTCCACATCATACCCACCAGCCTCCTCTTGCTCAGGACACGACCAGAGGCTGCTCTTGCCCTATGAGGTCTTTCTGCTTAGGGTGTTTTGTGTTGCCTTCTGGAAATTAAAAAAAATTTTTAATTTCATACCTTTAGAGAAAAAAGAACAATCCATCTGCTCACTTGTTATTCTCAGTTGTTTTCTTGGTTTCTCTATTTGTACGAGACCATCTCCCCGCATCTCTACAACTCTCTAGGATATAGCCATTGTATTCTTAGAACCTAGAAGACAGCTAAACCTGTAGCAGATGTTTAAAAATTCTCCTAGATAAATGTTGTAGGAATGGTACTGAAACCTTTCCCTTTTCCTTACTGTTGCTGTTCATTGCCATTGAGTTGGCTCTGACTCATGTACAACTGGGAAAGCTGATCTCAATGTTGCACCTCCCTCCCAAGCGATTCTGGGTGGAAGTGCACTGTTCCAGTCACTGCGCTGATACAATTTTTTGAGGGGTTTCCTCTCTTTTGTTGGTTTTCTTTATTTTCCCATCATGATTCCGTTTTCCAGGGACCAGACTCTCCTGACAACATGTCCAAACTATGGGAGTTGAAGTGCTTGAAATACTTTGGCTCATTGATATATTGCTGTTGTTGTTGTGTACTGTAGAGTTGGAATTGACCCATAGCCGACCCTCTGGAGGGTTTTCAGAGGCATTAATCACATGAGAGGAGACTGTCCATCTGTCTCCCGAGAAGCAGCTGGTGGCCTTGAACCACATGCCTTTGGGATTGCAGAGCAGCCTCTTACCACTAGGCCACCAGAGCTTCCTTGTGCTGCTATTAGCTATTGTTAACTTCCTTAAATAGTTCAGTCAAAATGATAGATACAGGAGAGGGAGAAAAAATGTACAATAATGAATTAATTAAAAACCTAACCTTTCTGTAAACATTGGTTAAAATAACAATAAAAATATTAAAAAAAGCAAAATGCTAGATATATGATCCTCTCCTTGTCTATATTTGATAATATCTCAAACTGTAGGCGGGATCATGGGCAGCACCTCAATATAAAGAAAGCAAACACCCTTACAACAGGACCAATAAACAACATTATGAAAAACAGAAGAAACACTGATGCTATCAAGATTTTATTTTACCAGAATTCATAATCAACACCTATGAAAACACCAGTCAAAATCAGATAAGATATCACATTAGGTGTATCTACTGAAAAGGATTTCTTTAAAGTGTTCAAAAGCAATGATGTCATTTTGAGGATTAATAATGTGCACCTGTTTTAAGGCATTGTATTTTCAATTGTCTCATGGGTGTTCTTTAAAGTGCTGATGAGTAAGGAAGTCAGTATAAAGACTAAGGTTCATCGGACCCAAACAATGGCCTTTTGCTATGGACTTACTGCTCATATCAGTGTGAAACTATGGACCTATCACTTCACATTGATGTAAAAGTTTGATAATGAACAAGGAAGATTCAAGATGAGCAGATGTCTTTGAATTGTGGTGCTGGCAAAATGTATTGAGAATGTCTCACAGACTGCCAAAAGGATAAATAATTCTGTCTCAGAGGAAGAGCAACTAAAGTTGCTCGTTAAAGGCTAAGATGGTGAGACTTCATGTCTCACTTTGGGCATGTGGTCAGGGGCACCAGTCCTTTGAAAAAGACATCATGCTGGGAAAAGTTGACAATCCCTGAAAGAGAAGAAGATCCCCAACAAGCTGGATTAACACAGTGACTAGAACAATGGGCTCAAGTATACAGAGATGGTAAGCCTGGAACAAGGGAGGGCAAGCTTCTGATCTGTTGGTTACAGCGTCACTTTGAGTTGTAATTATCTCAATGGTATCTAACAATGTGCATTCTAAAGCTGGAAAATTAATATGGTAGACTAAAGAAGAAATGTTACCTTTAAATGATGGTGTTGTCAAGGAATACTGATTACACCATGGACTGCCAGAAGAATTAGCATATCTGTCTTGAAAGAGGTCCATCTAGATTATTCCTTAGAAGTGAGGTTGGAAAGTCCTATCTCACACTCTTTGGATATGTTATCAGGAGAGAGTGCTCTTTGGAGAAAGTGAGCTGGGTAAAGTTGAAGAACACTAAAGAAGACGACCTTCAACCAGATGGATCCACATAGTAACTGCCGCCGTGGGCTCAGTCACAGCCGCAGCCATAGGGTGGAGTTGGATCAGGTAGCTTTTTATTCCGTTGTACGTGGGATCTCGATGAGCTAGACCAGACTGAAGTTCATATAACAACAACCAACAGTTCTTTGCCTTTCTCCAGGATTCCCACCTCTACTTACACATCTACAGAAGCCACGTCACTGGAATGCACTCTCTATGAGTCTCAATGATAGATAAGGACACAACTCACATTCCTCCCTCTCCTCAGCTTGATAGTTACTACTTACTAATCACTCTCTCTGCGCCTGCTACTTAATCATCTTCAAATGTTTAAAAATAAGTGCTCATTTACTTCATTAAGTTGATGAGAAAATAGGGGTTCTGAGAAGCTATATAACTTACGAGCCCAAAGTCCCCTGAAGTAAGTGACAGAGCCATATGTGATGTACACAGTTGTGAGAAAGCCTCAGAGGGAAGCTTAGATATAGTGAATGAAATAACTGTCTGTTTTACCTTTAACTCAGCCTCCCGAATCCCAGCTTCTGTCACAACCATGAGGATCATTGTAACCAATCTCACATTCAGATTTCTGGAACCAAACTAACTTTAGGCCATCTGTAATCACAGAGAAGCAGTCCCCTCACAGATAAGTAACATCAACTAATGCCTTCAGAAATAAATCTACGAACATACCAGCCTTACCTCCAATACCACCCGTGAAATGCTGGCATGCTGCAGAAACTGACCACTACTGACATTTCAAATCCTCCTTAGAAAGAGCCTGCACATGCATGTCAAAACCATACAAGAAAGCAAAGCGGGGCGGCGTAGGGGGGAACCATCTCCCTGGCAGTAAAGGAGATGGAATATTCAACTGCAGATCTGCCCCTAAGGAATGAAGTGAGCTATGCAGTCACAGCAAATCTCATCACAGAGTTCCTGAATTTTTTTAAAAATGCTTTCTAAAAAGCTCCATTTTCAATAAAAGCTATAATTTCCTGGGAAGTAGGAGAATTGTTCCTAGGTACATATTTTAGTGTTCTTTAAATTAATATAGAAAATCAAATCTAAGTAGACAAGGAAGTCTACGTAGCTGGACAAATTAAACATCAGCAAAAGGACATAACATTCCAATGCTACTTGCTGACTTGGCAGTCTCCTCTGAATAAACTGTGGAGAGGCACATTAATGAGGGAGAAAATATAAGCTCACATAACTGTAGTCAAATCAGTTCCTACAAAAGGAAAAACACATTAAGTGATGCACCGATACCCTCTGCCAAATAGCAGCTAGGGAGAACAAAGGCTGTCAGAGCAAGATGCGGTAGCTAAGCCAAGACAGGACCGGGCTTGGGCTTAGCTGCAATATGACATTCTCAATGGGAACACAAGTTTTGTTTCTAATATCAGCTCTTTAAGGGATTTTTATTGCTGTCATATCTTGATGGTTCTCCCTGACTAGCAATAAGAGATTCAGGGAGATTGCCATGATGCCATTAAATACACACACAAGCTGATAAATAATAATAATAACATTCCTGTCATACTTGAACACGATTTTATGATACAACTTTCCCACTTATGCAGGAAAAGGGGCTCACCTATATTCATATCACTATACTGTTTCTCTCAGTGATTCGTTAAGTGGGGGAATTGTGCCAAGTGTTTGCTAGAATCTACTTAAGCCATCTGAAGGAAAGGAAAACAGGGAGGACTTAGATGAGAACATGTTCACGCATCACACAGTGACATCCATGGTTCAGACAGGGACAAGGTCACTGATGTTAAAGGCAAATGGAAACTTTATCTGTCAAAAGTTGAGATGGACAATGTTCTGCCCCTCCTTTTATATGACATTTTATGAAACTGCATTTTAAGAGTCGTATTTTGTGAGGCTATGGCCGAGAAATGTGGCATCAGGATGTGAGTAAGAGTCATCAACAATCTGCGCTATGCAGATGATACAACCCTGCTCACTGAAACTGAGGAGGACCTGAAATGATTGCTATAGAAGGTCAAGGACTGTAGCCTTCAATGTGGATTGAAGCTCAACATTAAGAAAACAAAGATTCTCACCACTGGTCCAATTGTCAGCATCATGATAGAGGGTGAAGAGACCGAGATTGTTAAAAGCTTTAGTTTGCTTGGCTCTACAGTCAACACTCTTGGCACCACCATCCAGGAAGTCAAAAGATGTACAGTGATGGGAAAGTATGCGGTTAAGGATATGAACATGTACGGCCAAGCACAATCAATAAGAGTGCATCTAAATTCCAAAATCAATCTCCATAAGATCTATGTGTTTCCTACTGCCAAAGGGGCCCTTTAGAGTAGTGAGAGAAGATCTTCACCCTGAAACCCACAGCATCCCTTTTCAGCAGGAAGTAGCTAAGAGAATACGCCATCCCCTTTTCCTTATGACTCAGGGTGAAGTCTCTCTCAGGGAGGAGTGATAGGGAATGGCAAAGGACACACTGACAAAGAAGATTAATCAGAACTGGCTTTGACAAGCACTGTGACATTTGGACAAGAACAAACTGGGAGGAGGGTAGAGAGAATAGTGCAACAATGAATGAGTGGAAGCCCAAAATCTCTGTAAATGTTTATGAAAATTAATAAAATATAATTATAGAAAAAAAACAGAAAAAGAAAGAAAGTATGCTGTTAGAGACCTCTCCAAAGTAATGAAGAACAATGATGTCACTCTGGAGACTAAGGTGCACCTGATATAGGCCATGGTTTTTGCAATCACTAGCTATGCATCAGAGAGCTGGACAATGACTAGGGATGATAGAAAGAGAATTGATGTCTTTGATCCATGGTGTTGGAGAAGATATTAAATATCCCATGGACTGCTAAAAGAACAAACAGGTTCATCCTGGAGAGATTAAACGAGGCTGCTCCTTGTAGGCAAGGATTTTGAAGCTTCATCTGACATACTTTGGACATGTTGCAAGGAGGGACCAGTCCTTGGAGAGGGACGTCATGCTTGGGAGGGTGGAGAGACAGTACAGGAGAGGAAGGCCCTAGATGAGATGGATTGATTAATTGATTGGGGAAATGGGGGTAAATGTGTCAGAGACAATAAGATTGGCACAGGATGGAGCAGGATTTAGGACTGCTCTACGTTGGGTCGCTATGGGTCGCAGATGACTCAATGTCACATAACAACAACAAGAAGGCCAAGTTATTAAACTTAAGTCTTAATTTTTTCACCTAAAACATAGGATGCTGTTGTTGTTGTGTACAGTCTAGTCTGAACTCACCCATAGCTGACCCTCCACTGCATTTTCAGAGGCAATTGATCACATGAGAGGAGACTGTCCATGCCTCTTCTGTGGAGCGGCTGGTGGCTTCGAACCAACCACCTGCCTTTGGGATTGCATTGCAGCTTCTTGTCACTGATAACTCCACTTATAACAATGCCTCTTTTTTCTACCTATTTTCACTCAGTTGAATAATTTTGTTGTTGTTATGTAATTTCAAGGCAGAACCTCCTCATATCTGACCCACCAGTAAATTTTCTGGGGCTATAAATTCCATCTTTCTCCTATTGAGCAGCTGGTAAAATTGACTTTTTTGACTTTGCGTTGGCAATGCAACTCTGTACCCACTAGGCCACCAGAACTCCAGAACAATTTTAAGGTTTTTCTAAATAAATAGTAAGAATGACCCCATTGGATTTTTGTGAGGATCAAATGAGGGTTGTACATGAGCTTTTAGGTCCCACGAGGTAGTTCTGACTCACAATAACCTTGTGTACAAAAGAAGTAAACGTAGCCTGGTCCTGCGCCCTCATCACAGTCACTGTAATGTGTAATCGTATTGTTGGAGACACTGTGTCATCGATCTCACTGAAAACCTTCCTCTTTTTAACTGGCTCCTGACCTTACCAAGCATGATATCAGCTTCCAGGGACTGGCCCCTCCTGATAACATGGTAAGTATGTGGAACAGTCTTTACATTTGTACTTCGAAGGGATAGTCCAGATACATTTCTTTTCAAACAGACTTTTTTATTCTCCTAGCACTATTCTAATAACCTTTATTATACAGATGACACAACTTTGCTTGCTGGAAGTGAGGAGGACTTGAAGCACATGCTGCAGAAGATCAAAGACTGCAGCCTTCAATAAGGATCACATCTCAATGTCAAGAAAACAAAACATTCTAGCCAGCACCAATGGATCAGAGATAGAAGAGACTGAAGTTGTTAACTTCATCTTACTTAGATCCACAATCAATACACTTGGTACAAATACTCAAAACATAAGGAGAAGAGGAGCTCTGGTGGCCTAGTGGCAAGAAGCTGCACTGCAATCCCAGAGGTGCATGGTTCGAATCCACCAGATGCTCTGCCGGGAAAGGAGGACAATCTCCTCCTGTACCAGTCAGATCTGATTTGACGGTACACAGACACACAAAATAATAATAAAATAAAATTTAAAAAAAACAAAAAAAACCCAAAAAACATAAGGAGATACATTCCACTGGGGAGAGTCAGGGACCTTTCCAATTTATTGAGGGAACAATGGTGTCAGTTTGAGGAGTAAGTTGTGCTTGATTCAGGCCATAGTCTGTTCTGTCACTTGCTAGGCATTTGAGAGCCAGAAAATGACTAAGGATGACTGGAGGAAAAAATTATGCCTTTGAGTTGTGATGTTGGAGAAGAATCCTATGGATTGCAAAAAAGCCCAAAACAACAACAACAAAACCCAAACAGATATACTTGGATAAGGTTCAACCAGAATGCTTCCTGGAGGCAAAGATGATAAAGCTTCATCTCACATACTTTGGATATATTGCTTGGACAGGCTATTCACTGGAGGGACATCATGCTTGGGAAGGTGGGAGAAAGCAATGGAGGAGACCTTTAACAAGGTGGACTGACAGAGGAACTGCAGCTATGGCCTTGAGGATGTCAGAGATTGTGAGGATGGCACAGGATAGGGCAGGGTTCAGACTTGTTGATCATAGGTTCACTATAAGTTCTACTCAACTCAGAAACTCCTAACAACAACAAGTAGTCCATGGCCAAACCATAATTTAAAGGCATAAATTATTCTTGGATACTTTTCTGTGGGATTACCTGTTTGTTTTTTTTTTTTTTTTTTTTAATTGGCACAAATAAGAATCTCTTCCAGCTGGCTGGCCAGGTAGCTTTTCTCCACATATTTTAGCATGGAGAAATGTTTCAAGCCTTGTACCTGCTTGTTGAAACAGTTCAATGGGTAGTTGTCAATTCCTGGATTTTTGTTGTTTTTGGCTCTTTTCCCCACCAATTCCTGAAGTGCTGATATTCAGTACCATTAGCTTCTCCCTCTAATACCATTTGCTCTTGATCATTTGTTACCTCTTGAAGTGATTGAACCAACCTAATGCTATACTGTCATTGTTATGTGGTGTTAAGTTAGAACTGATTAATAACAGACCTTCTAGTGGGCTCTCAGAGGCTCTAAAAAGCACAGGAGGAAACTGTTGATCTTATTTCAGGGAAGCAGATACTGGATTCTAGCCAGTTGGGTGCAATGTCTTACTCAATAAGGCAACAGAGGTCAATTATTTCTTAAGAACACGAATAAACTTACAATAAATTTGATATTTATTTCTAGACACATTTGCAATTTCTGAATTATTTCCATTAACATAAACTCAATACCAATATGGCAAAATCCTAATATAATTCAGACTGGTATTAGTAGAGGTGCTACCCCTCTCAACTCCAGCTCCATCATCACCACTGTAAATATCGCAGATTAATTATGTGTTTTTAGTCACAATGTCCCTGATGGAGCCTCAGCATCCTTCTCAACACAGATTTGTCAGTAAATCATAACAAAAAGGTCACATTATTAGTCATACCTGGAGTATAGTAAATGCCTTACAGTCAAATGGGTTTCCAACATAAAAATTTCTACTTGGAACTGATCACTTTAACAAAAACATCAATATTGAATAATTTCATTAATCATATCAATACACTCCAGGTAACATTTTACAAGTACTTACACTTGGAGGTTAAAACTAAGGAATATAATATTAAAAGTTCTGTTATGAAGAAAAAGTAAAAAGGTTATTACATTACACTTTTAAAATATTTGATCCAAATAATGGCTTCCAAAATAAAGAGGTTTTAGGTTTTAATTCAGTCTAATAATTTGTGCAGCACGGACTCTATTTTTCCTTAAGAGGAAAAAAAAACCCTAGCCTTACATCTTGCACTCTACCTCCACATGCAAGTGGAGAGAGTTTTTTGCTTCTGGAAGTTCCTCAGGTTTGTCACTGGTATCAAAGAAGGAGCATCTTTACTCTCTAGTACAAGCGAGTAGATTCACTCTAGAACTGTAGGCTCCCTGGTTGTGAGATAACATATATTAAGGGGGGAAACCCCCCAAAATGGTATTTAAAAGACAAAAAAAAGATATGCTAAAGATACATATCTTAGTCTTATACTAATTATATCAACATAGGACAGCAATGCTCTTGCAGTAAGGGCAATAATTATTCTCTTCACGGAACCACGATAAATAGAACTAAAAAAGAGATAGTTTCATTCTTTTTAACAAATAGGTTAAGTTATTAGCTCTATATACAGGATAGCTTATAAAATTTCACATCCGAGACAACCCCAGAGGTCCCCCAAAACAAGTGGTTTCTTTTGTCAGACAGTGGTACCAAGTATGTTTCACTTTTGCCCTGATCATCAAGAAGGTCTTAGTCAAATTTAGACCTCAATTAACTTTGTTATCTTACTCAAGAGCCACAGAATAGTATCTTAGGTAAAGCAGAAGTTCATACTTATCTTTCTTTTAACTACTTTGAGTATTATGTGTAGTTCTATTATAAATCTATCAAATCATTTGTCAAAGGAAATAGATAGATAGATAGATAGATAGATAGATAGATAGATGATAGATAGAAATTGACAGATATAGATATATTTTAAAGAGACAGACAAGTGTAATTGATAGAATGCATCAGTATAACTGCAATTGCTATACTTAATCAGATACCCTGACACTTGAAACACTTAGCTTTACCTACCAGAAATGTACATCTGAAGTGCTACAGGATAAAGATGTTTAGTCCAGCCACCCAGATACATTTCCTTACATCCAAATAGAAGTATATCCAGAAAACAGCTTGAGATGATAAAGCCAAGTATTTCACCTCAAACAACTTCCATGAATCAAAATCTTGCCATCATAGTGGTGCATGATAAGGATTCTTCCTTGATAAATTAAAAATGACAAAGATTCTGAATTATTCTGCACAATTCAGTCAGATTCATAAAATCTGTCTTCAGTCAAGATCTACTAGTTGCAACAAGTTCTGAGTTGTATATCTATTTATCTTTCTGACTGCCTGCCTGCCTCCTACCTACTTTCCTATCTAGCCCCACAAGCAAATATATAAACATTTATGCTACATGGTGGTTGTTGTTGTTGTTATGTGCCGTCGAGTCGTTTGTGACTCATAGCGACCCTATGTACAACAGCCCTAAACCGTGCTCTATCCTGTGCCAATCGCATTGCCTCTGACACACCCATCCCGATTACCCCAGTCACTGAATCAATCCGCCTCATAGAAGGTCTTCCCCTCCTGCGCTGTCCCCCTACTCTACCCAGCATGATGTCCCTCTCTAAAGACCTTTAAACAGATCTTTAAACAGAACTTCAAAACAAGAGTCTGTCAAAAAAGCTCAATGAGATTCTCTAACAGTGTCAGAAGTTATAAGGGAGGTAAATTATTGGAGGATATTTATTACCTTATGAATAGAAAAGATCCTGAAAGCCAGCTCATTTTCTCTCTTGATAGCTAGTTTAATATGTTAGCAACCATGAATCTGTATAGCTCTCAAGCTGGATGAAGAGCCCAACCCCAGCAGTAGAAAATGTAGGAAAAATATATTTCTGCTTCCTCGGCCAGATATTCTACTTTGGATTCTGGGGCATCTTTCCATGCTTAAAGTTGTGTGTCCAACTTAAAGTTCAGGCATGTCTCCAAATTGGAATATCAGCCTTACTGCCTTTTTAATTGAGTTCTAGAAATCTCCGTTAAAGATTGTACTTAAACGTATCTTCCAAGATACGTCAAATGAGTAGGGACCCAGGGTGAAAACTTATTTCTGGACATCTTATCTGCTCCCCCCCCCCTTAAACAAAAGCCACAGGACAAAGGAGCCTAGCAGATTTGGCAGAGAGAGCATGTACCTTCCCACCTACAGGAGACCTCTCTATCCCTGCTGATGACTCCACATCTTCATGTGCATTATACATGAAGTCCTGAAACTCTTCCTAGCTCTAGGATGGATCTCCACCATGACAGTATAATTAGATCTACACAGATTGCACACAAACTGCCTTGATGAAAACAAAGACGTTCTGAAGCACTTACTGAAGCATCTTACAGAATACAGTTGCAAAACATGGATTATCCCTCAAAATAAAGAAAACAAAAATTCTCGAAACTTCACCAATAAACATCAGTGTAAATGGAGAAAAGACTGCATTGTCATGTATTTAATTTTACAAGGATCCATAGTCAATGCTCATGGAAGTAGCAGTTATTGGGCAAATCTCCTGCAAATCTCCTCCTCTTTAAAGTGTTAAAGCAAGGGTGTTGCTTTAAGAATAAGGTAGACCTGATCTAAGCCATGAGACTTTCAATCACCTCATATGCATGTGAAAGTTAGGTAGTGAATAGAACTTATTGAAGGGCAACTGATGACTTTTAATTGGGTTTCTGGTGAAGAACACTGAACACATGAAAAGGTTTCTAGAAGAACAAATGAATCTGTCTTCCAACAACTGCAACCACAATGTTTCTTGGGACAAGGATGGTAGAACTTGCCAAGGGACTACTGTCTGTCGAAGGCCATATGTTTTGTAAAGCAAAGGGTCAGTGAAAAAGTGGGAGACACGCTACAAGATGGATTGACAGAGTAGACTCAAACACAGCAACATAACAAGATCAGGCAACATTTCACTCACTTGCACTTAAGACCACTAAGAATTGGAACCAAATCATAGCTCCTAACAACAAAGGCAGTTAAAATAAAAATCATTATCCCTAAAATATCCCTGATTTCCTTACTTCTCTCAGAGATACCACAGCTCTCCCAATTGACATCATGTCATCCATTCTTCAGTAGATCTACTGATTCTTCTATGATGATATCTTTTACAGCCTTCCTTTCTCAAATTCTGTCTTTGTTCAGCTCTATATTATGCCTTTCCTTAACTCCCCCCCCCTTAATGCTAGTAATAGCATTTCTCAAGGCTGTACATCTTTGAGGAAGTGGATCTCATACTTCCCCCCCCCCCATGCAACAAATGGTAGGTTCAAACTACTAACCCAGGTAACAACAGAGTGCTTTAACCATTCCATCATTATTATTGTTGTGTATCATCAAATTTGAACTGACTCAGAGCTGACTTTCCAAGAGGTTTTTAGAGGCAGTAAATTACACAGGAGAAGACTGTCCATTTTTCTCCATAAGAGTAGCTAGTGGATTAGAACTGAGTTCCTTTGGTTTGGCAGTACAATTCCTTACCACTGAGCTACCTGACCATATCACCATATCACTTAATCAATATGCATAAAACTGTTCAATTTCTGCTCCTAATTCCCACATTCCCTTTCTTTACCATTTATATAGCATAATTTTTAATTGATTTTTCATACATCCTATGGCATTGTTAATATAACCTTTTGCATTTCATTTTGTCAGATGTCTAACTTAATGAGATTATTACTTAAAATAAAACAAGTTCCTAGAAATAAGTTTATTTCACCCTTGTGGCATCTCCTGGGGCATTAATAGATCAAACTGACCAGAGTCAGCAAGATTTTCTTATTTTATTTGACTGACTGATGTGCTACAAATTATAAGTAGTAAAATATTGAGTAATTGAGAAAAGGAGCCTGACCTTCTTCAATAAGCCCTACTTACATTATTACAATTTACACAAAGACCACTATCATTGGAATTTTTTAAGAAACTGAATAATTCAGAGGTTAAGAAGGAATTGAAAACAAAGAAGTTAATGTTACTACAGAGTTAAGATTGTTTCTAATTTTAAAGTACAAAAATATATCCTCTGGCACCTTTACTCCTCATCAAGCTTATAATCCATGTTTATAGTAAAATAGTACCTCTAAGTAATCAAACAATATAAAAATTTACATGTGATTTTATAACAAATGTATCTCAGGCAACAGATGCTGTGCTGAAAAATAAATAACACTGAAGCTCCATAGAAGATCAGAATAAAAATTAAAATAATATTAGGAACAAGATAACCATAGCATTCAAAATTCTAAGCTCAAATCCTTTGCAGTCACTAATGATGATTTTCAAAAGAAATTTCCAAGCCTTTCTTCCTATTCTTTAAATTCTAACCCTTCAGTGGAATCTGTCCACCTTTTTAATATTTGCTGGCATAGCTTGCAGGATCACAGCACCATGCAAACCACAACAGACTAGTGGTGGGTCTCACTGCCTTCAAGCTGGAAATGACTCATAGCTAATTCTCTAGCAGGCTTTCAGAGGATGAAAGTCACACGGTACACAATTATCAATCTTTTCCCTAAGGAATGGCTGGTGGGTTCACACAGTCTGTATTTGGTTTGCCAGTACAATGCCTTATCCACTAGGCTAGCAGAGTTCATTATAAACCAATAGAGACTTTATTAGACACATAGTGTTATTTATGCCCCTCCTAATATGACACATAGGTACATAGGGTTTTCAGAGGCCTGTTATTTCAGAAGTGGATGGCCAATCCTCCTTCCTAGTCTGTCTTAATCTGAATGTCCAGATTTAGGGAAGTATCAGATAGGCCATGGTCTTTGCTATCACTTGTTATGCATCAGAGAGTTGGACAATGACCAAGGAGGATAGAAGGAGAATTGATGCCTTTGAGCTGTGGTGCTGGAGAAGAGTATTGAGAATACCATGGACTGCTAGGAAAACAAACAGATTTGTCCTGGAAAGGGTTAAACCGGGTGGCTCCTTGGAGGCAAGGATTCTGAGGCTCCGTCTAACATACTTTGGACATGTTGTAAGGAGGGACAGGTCCTTGGAGAAGAACATCATGCTTGGGAGGGTGGAGGGACAGCACCGGAGGGGAAGGTCCTCTATGAGGTGGATTGATTCAGTGACTGGGATAATTAGGATGGGAGTGTCAGAGACAGTATGATTGGCACAGGACAGAGCAGAGTTTCAGGCTATTATACACAGGGTCACTATGATTAGCAAGCGACTCGATGGCACATAACAACAACAATATGACACAACCTTACTTGCTGAAACTAAGGAGGACCCAAAGCACTTGCTGCAAAAAAGTCAAGGACTACAGCCTTCAATATGGATTAAAGCGCAACATCAAGATAACAAAGATTCTCACCACTGGGCCAATTGGCAGCATCCTGATAGATGGTGAAGAGATTGAGATTGTTAATAGTTTCAGTTTGCTTGGCTCTATAATGAACACTCTTGGTTCCAGAAGCTAATAAATCAAACAGCTAATTGCTTTGGGAAAAATCTGCTGTTGGAACCTTCTCCAGAGAAATGAAGAGCAATGATTTCAGCCTGGAGACCAAGGTGTACCTAACTCAGGCCATAGTGTTCACAGTTACTTTCTATGCATAAGAAATCTGGACAATAAAAAAAAGATGATAGAAGAAAAATTGATGCCTTTGAGTTGTGGGGCTGGAGAAGAGAATATGCCATGGACTGCTAGAAGAACAAATAGATTCATCCTGGAGAAGGTGAGACCAGGCTGCTCCTTGGCAAGAATTTCTGAAGCTCTATCTGAAATACTTTGGACACACTGCAAAGAGGGACCAATCCTTGGAGAAGGACATCATGTTTGGAAGGATAGAGGGATGCAAGAGAAGAAGACCCTTGATGAGACGGATTGACTCAATGACTAGAGTTATTGGCTTAGGTGTGTCAGAGACAATAATGTTGGCTCAAGATAGAGCAGGTTTCAGAGCTGTTGTACATAGGGTCATTATTTGTCACAATTGACTTAACAGCACATAAGAACAACAATAATAAATTTCAATCAACAGTCTTGACACCAGCAGCCAGGAAATCAAGATGAATTGCACTGGGAAAATCTGCTGTTAAGGTCCTCATCAGACTACTGAGAAGCAACAATGTCAGTCTAGAGACTAAGGTGCACCTGATCCAGGCCATGGTCTTCACAATTACTTGCTATGCATCAGAAAGCAGGACAATGACTAAAAGGATGACAGAAGAAGAATCAATGCCTTCAAGTTGTGCTGGAAAAGAATACTGAACATACCATGGACTGCCAAGAAAACATATAGGTCTGTCTTGGAGAAGGAGAAACCAAGTTTCTTTTTGGAAGCTAGGATTTTGAAGCTTTGTCTCATATACTTTGGGCACATGACCAGAAGGAACTGATCCCTGGAAAAGAACATAATGCTTGAAAGGGTGTAGGGACAGTGCAGTAGAGGAAGACCCAGATGAGATGGACCAGAGTAATGGGACTAGATGTCAGAGTCAGTGAGATTGGCTCAGGATAGGGCAGGGTTCAGAACTATTGTACACAGGATCCTTATGAGTCACAGGTGACTCAATAGCACATAACACAATAGAAACAACAATATCATAAAAAAGGGAACATTATGAGACTACAATCAGTTTACTAGCAAACTCTTTTCCTGTCTATTCCCATTCATGAAAGAGAATTCTCCAAAAGTGCAATTTAACTTCTTTTCCCCAGTGCCATGTCTGGCTCACAGAAGCACAATGGCTGTACACTAGCTCAGCAAATGTGAAGTCCCAGCACTGAGGAATAGTATATACCAACAGTTCAGGTCAGGAAGCCTGAAGTAGTTGTGGTATTCTAAGTGCCGTCAACTGCAGTATGAGTCACAGAGACCCTGTGAACAACATATGTGAACCCTATTCTGTGCCAGCCTACAATAAGAAAATTTCAATGGCTGCCAAAAGAGAAAGAGCTTTCTCTGATGGAACAAGGCCATAGAGAGTGAAAAGTGCAGTTCATGCCACTTTTCATTGGAAGCCTTCATCACTGATATTGTTATTAGTTGCCTTTGTGTAGATTCTAACACGAGGTTCACTCTTCTTAGGACTATTCATTGCTTGTCACTTGTAACATACAGCTGCCATGCATATGGAAACTGAGGAGACAATAGTTTTATAAAATGTGGGTAAAATTGGCCATTACGGCTTTTTTCTCCTCCATGTGACACAGAGTTATGCTCAAATGTTAAGACAGCTTCTGAAGAGAGATTTATTCTCCTGGACAGTGGAAAATAGGGGTAAGCATCATATTTTCTGACTTTCAAAATATTTTGTCCTTTAAGGATGTCCTTAGGTATAATAAATAACAAAGACTTAAGAAGCTTTGCTGTCATTTCAATGTGATGCTGTTGAAGAATACTGAATGTACTCTGAACGGACAAAAGAATGAGCTGATATGTTTCAGGGGCAGCACAGTCAGAATGTTTCTTAAAAGGGAGGATGGTGAGATCCACTAAGATATACTCCGGAGATGCAAAGATGAGGAAAAATGGGGCTGCCTTCATAGTTAAAAAAGTAATTTCTAGATCCATCTTGGTACAACATTGTGAGTGATAAGATTATATCCATACGCTTACAAGGAAGTCCAGTGAATACCATTATCATTCAGATATATGCACCAACAACCAGAGTCAAAGAAGAAGAAATAGATGATCTCTACCAACTCTTATAGTCGGAGATAGATCAAACATGCAATCAAGACGCATTGATAATAATGGGTGACTGGAGCGCAAAAGTTGGGAAGAGAGAAGAAGAATCAGTAGTTGGAAAACATGGGCTTGGTGACAGAAATGAAGCTGGAGATAGAAAGGTTGAATTTTGTACAATCAAGGACTTATTCATTGCAAATACATTTTATAAGAAACATAAATGCAGGTTATACACATGGATTTCACCTGATGGTATGCATAGGTATCACATCGATTACATCTGTGGAAAAAAAAACCACTGGAGAAGCTCAATATCAGCTGTGAAAACTAGGCCAGAAGCTGATTGTGGAACACACCAGCAACTACTCATATACAAGTTCAAGCTGAAGCGGAGGAAAATTAAACCAAACCCACAGGAGCCAAAATATGACTTTGCTTTCATCCCACCTGAATTTCAGAATCATCTCAGGAACAGGTTTGAGGCT